>NC_043958.1:5711934-5976934 GCF_902148855.1 Sphaeramia orbicularis
CAGCGGTGCAAGACAGTATGCATCAATTCAATAGAAAAATAAAGAGAAAAAAATATAAACAATATAAACAAGTTTGTTAAAGTGGCTAAAGTGACAAAAAAATAGCAATAATAACAATAATAAAGTGATATACTGTGTGAAAACTATGATATAAAAACATTTTTAATGCTGCTAATCTGATGTTTCCTCACATTTTAACATACTCTAATACTGGTTATTACTCACTTCATGGAGATAACATGCAAAAAAAAATTTTAAAAAAATTGATTTTTAATTGATTTACACTAAAACATGAAACTGCAGATCAGGTTTATCAAGAACAGCACAGTTACAGTTAATGGTATGAATGTCAGTGTTTAGGATGATGCATGAGCGTCCACTGTGTTGGCTGATATCCAAATAAATCAACAAAACTCATGAATCTACAAGAGAACAGCTGGAGAAGAACTGTCCACTATAGCGACCACTATGCATGAAAGGGTTAATAGCGTCGGTCGTCTAAACTCTGCGTTTTCCGTGTACAGCACCTGTGCAGAGCGCGGGGCAGATGACACCATATTGGATTGATGTGCTTGACTTGTTTCAGTGCAGTGAAGGTATTGTGAGGACAAACAGTTAAACACACTGATTCATCTCCAACCGAGCGCGCTGGCACACACAGCTGTGCCGTCCGGCGAGCTTATGGCGTTGTCATCATACTTCAATTATGAAAGAAACATATTGGAGATGTAAATTGTGTTAAATTGGAAAAAACGCCCCAGATTTAAACCAGGAGGTTGTAAGACTCACTAATTTTCTGACTGACATAATCTGTAATGCAGAGTGGTTTGGCAATGTGTTCAGCTTCACAAAATGTACAGTCACGGGTGTGGCGATACAGTCTCCTATCGCAGCATATGTACTTTATAATGCATGAACAGCAACTTAATGTACACACATTAAAGGGAACTATACTGTACTTGTGATTTTATTTGACGATTTTACATGAAAAACCTGCCATGAGGTAAGACTCGAGTGGGACAAAAGAATGAAAATAGTCAAACGTTAAGGATTCCGTCAATATCTATATCACAAAATCAACAAAACACTGCCAGAATACAAGAAAATACATACGAAAATCCTAGAATTATAAGGCAATACAAAATCTTAAAATAATCCAGAATTGTAAGAAAATCTTAGAATTATAAGAAAAATCAAGAATTGTAAAAATAACCCAAGAACTGTAAGAAATCTTAGAATTATAAAACAACACAGAATCGTAAATAAATCCAGAATCGTAAAAACAACCCAAAAATCATCGAAAATCCAGAATGGTAAGAAAATCTAAGATAACCAGAATCATAAGAAAATTATACGATTGTAAGAAAATCTTGTCATCATAAGAGACTGAAGAATCATGAGACAATCCAAAAATTGTAAAATAACCCAAGAATCATAAGAAAATTCCGATTTTACACGAATAAAAACCTGCGATGAGGTAATGCTTGAGTTGGACAAAAGAATGAAAAATATCAAAAATGAGGATTCCGTCAGTTTTCTATTTCACAAAATCAACAAAACACTGCCAGAATACAGAAAATCATAAGAAAATCCTAGATTATAAGGCAATCCAGATCATAAGATAATCCAAGAATTGTTAGAAAATCTTAGAATTATGAGACAATACAAGAATTGTAAAAAAAAAAAAAAACAAGAATTGTAAGAAAATTTTAGAATTATAGAAAAAATCAAGAATTGTAAAATAACCCAAGAACTGTAAGAAAATCTTAGAATTATAAGACAACACAAGAATTGTAAAATAATCCAAGAATCGTAAAACAACCCAAAATCATCAGAAAATCCTAGAATTGTAAGAAAATCTAAGATAACCAAGAATCATAAGAAAATTATACGATTGTAAGAAAATCTTGTCATCATAAGAATACTGAAGAATCATGAGACAATCCAAAAATTGTAAAATAACCCAAGAATCATAAGAAAATCCGATTTACACGAATAAAAACCTGCGATGAGGGAATACTTGAGTTGGACAAAAGAATGAAAATAGTCAAAATGAAGGATTCCGTCAATTTCTATTTCACAAAATCAACAAAACACTGACCAGAATATATATGATGGAAAGTGTTTATAAGTTCTAAAAATGTAGGTGGTGGTAAAAATTAGTAGATGACGCAATGATAATACTAATACCACAAAATAATTCAGGTATTGCAAGATGACTTAAAAATCGGAAGATACCATGAGAAATGAAGATAATATAAGTACATCATAAGAAAATCCTAGATTATAAGGCAAACACAAGATACGTAAAATAACCAAGAATTTTACGAAAATTTTAGAATTATAAGACAACACAAGAATCGTAAAATAACCCAAGAATGTAAGAAAATCTTAAAATTATAAGACAACACAAGAATCGTAAAGATACCCCAAGAACTGTAAGAAAAATTTTAGAATTATAAGACAACACAAGAATCGTAAATAACCCAAGAATTGTAAGAAAAATCTAAAATTATAAGACAACACAAGAATCGTAAAATAACCCAAGAATTGTAAGAAAATTTTAGAATTATGAGGACAAATCAAGAATCGTAAAATAATCCAAGAATTGTAAGAAAATTTTAGAATTATGAGACAAATCAAGAATCGTAAAATAACCCAAGAATTGTAAGAAAATCGTAGAGTTATAAGACACACAAGAATCGTAAAATAACCCAAGAATTGTACGAAAATTTTAGAATTATAAGACAAATCAAGAATCATAAAATAACCCAAGAATCATAAGAAAATCCGATTGTACACGAATAAAAACCTTCCATGTGGTAATACTTGAGTTGGACAAAAGAATCAGAACAGTCGAATATCTGTTCAAAATGAAGGATTCCGTCAATTTCTATTTCACAAAATCAACAAAACGCTGTCAGAATATGTATAATGTAATGAGTTTATATGTTCTAAAAATTATAGTGATGACAAGAATTCTTCGATGATGCATGATAATACAAATACCGCACAAATAATTCAGGTATCGCAAGATGACTTAAAAATCCGAAGATACCATGAGAAATGAAAGATAAACCCTAGAATTGTAAGAAAATCCTACCATCGTAAGACAATACAAGAATTGTAAAATAATCCAAGAATCATAAAACAACCAAAAATCATAGGAAAATCCTAGAATTGTTAGAAAATTTACGATAACCAAGGAATCATAAGAAAATTAAACAACTGTAAGAAAATCTTGTCATCATAAGAATACTGAAGAATCAAGAGAAAATCCAAAATTTGTAAAATAATCAAATGTTGTAGAAGATGACGGTGTTTTCATGGTAACTACCGAGCCTCTGACTGTCCAAATGGGTCATATCTGACGACCATGAAAAGATGAAAAATTGCATTTTACTTCAGTTATTCACATGTATCGATAGAACCAAAGGATCAATAGGTATTAACCCTTTAACAACTGCGATCTCTCTGGCGCTACATTTTGCTCTTTCCATCATTCAAATTACTGTAACTCCTGAACCGTTTGCGATATCCACAAAATTCAAACAGCATCAGAAAGCTGAGATCCTGAGCTTTCCAACACTATATACACTTTACTGCAGCATGTGGACTGTATTACAAGTAGATAGGAACTGTTTCAGAGACTAAAAAACCGCCTGGAAATAATTAAAAATATGAAGCTATTATATGGATACTGAAGGTTCGAGAGTAAAAATAAAATTTGAACAGATGTCAAATAGCTGCAAATTTATTTCTGCAATCTCAAAAAGTTTCATTATGGACATTTACAGTTGTTTCTGACATAATAGGCTAAAAATACTGGGCAGATATTGAAAGTTAATTTCTTCCTGCAAAAGAATGAGTAAAAAAGACATTTTTTGACACTTTTATTGCAAAGTAAACTTTATAGAACGGCTAAATAATTTGTCAAGATGAGTTGAGGTGTTTTTGGGACCTTCTTCGATTCAACCGTTTTTTTATTCCTCTCTGACAGTGAATATTTCTCCCCTCTACAGATGATATGATGGCGTTTTGGGTGTAAATTCATCTTTCTCCTGGTCTTCAGATCAGGACGAAGCAGAAAAAACAAAGACTAGACGGTCTTTTCGTCTTCCTAGACTTTGACTCCAGACTGCCACCTTACTAATCACCACCACGGTTGGGTGTCGGGCCCCAGATCCGGGTTGAACAGGAAGATTGAGACTCCAGATAGAGCGCAGGAGGAACTTCATGAATCAAGCGCTCCCGCAGATTCTCATTCACGTATATCGCTCCGTCTGGCTGCTCGCTACAAGCTGTAATTACACACCGGCTAGCTGTTGTATGGAGCTGAGGAATGCGCTACAACACGCACGATAAGCCTGTCATATAAAAATGGTGTAAAATAACTAGATCAACATTGCGTTTTATGGACTTGTAGTAAAATGACACTCAAATGTAGTACACTCAAATGAGTAAAAACACTTGTAAATGAAGCGCAGGGTCTCCCAAAGTCCCTGGATTTACGTTACCATTATGTTTTTGGCTTTTTTTTTTCCTCTAACCCTGCTTCCAATACTGCTGTGTTTACGGAATTCAGGATTCAGCCAATAACAGGTCACTTGTGGAGCGTACAGCCTCGGATCTGAGATTATGAACGACTATTTCCACCATTTTTTTGCACCAGAACCTGGCATTTCGTGTGCATTAGTCATATTTTCATATTCTAAATGTGCTGTTGATCTTTATTCGTGAAACCACAGGTCGACATCTATAGCTCTGGTTGAAAAATATAATAATATTTCCAATGTCAGAATAAGAAGAACTTGATGGATTAGAGGTGGACTCCATGATCTGGTTCACATCGCAATGAGGTGGCTATCTCCAACCTTAAATTAATCTGCCACAAACTATTTGACTCATTCAATCCAAAATATGAGTATTGTACTGATTCTACAGTTCTGTGGAGAAGCTTAAACTGACCCAAAAACCTCAACTTTTCAGAGAACCAATTTTTTTGTATGCATATTTATTTTATTTTGGATATATTATCCTGTATAAATAGCGCCTGTTTGTATTATTGCTGCTGCCTGCTGGGCCAACTGCATCCAAATTTATTTTTGATGGAAAAAGAACAGGAAGAAAAGAGTTCAAATTGGGCTGAATTTTCTTTAGACATTTCAGGTTGGTCAGATTTGTTCAGGTTATTCACATTTTAGTGTTTTCAGGATAGTTTGGAAATGTAAATATTTTCATAATTTAATGTTATTGTTTGCACTAAAACAAAGAAAAAACATTTAGTTGTTAATTCTAGATTTTTTTTTTTTTGCTTATTCAAGATTTTTTTTTTATACTTAATTGAAGATTTTTCTGGCTTAATTCGAGATTTTTTTTAACTTAATTGAAGATTTTTTTGGCTTAACTGAAGTTTTTTTTTTTTTTTACTTAATTGAAGGTTTTGGCTTAATTCAAGATTTTTTGCTAAATTTGAGATTTTTTTTTGCTTAATTCAAGATTTTTTTACTTAATTGAAGATTTTTCTGGCTTAATTCAAGATTTTTTTAAACTTATTTGAATTTTTTTTTGGCTTAATTGAAGAATTTTTTTTTTTTTTTTTTTGGCTTAAACTAAAGATTTTTTTTTTTTTTTTACTTAATTGAAGATTTTTTTGGTCTTAATTCAAGATTTTTTCCTTAATTTGAGCTAATTTTTTTTTTTGTTTTTTTTTGCTTAATAAGACTGTGAATTTTTGCACTTGGCAAAAACATCCCAGGGGCCGAACTGGACCCTTTGGTGGGCCGCATTTGGCCCCCGGGCCGCATATTTGACACTCCTGATCTACAGGATCAGGACATTAAATACAGTTGTTTGTTTGTTTTTTTGTTTTTTATTTACACTGAAAAATGCAAAATACAGAAGATAATATTATAATAAATCTTGATATTTCATTAAGAAAGGTTAAATATTTATGGGTTAAACCAGTGTTTCTCAAAGTATGGGGCGGGCCCCCTTAGGAGGGCCGTGAAGGCATGCCAGGGCGGCCATGGGATCTCTCCTGGTTGGTTGTTTTTTTTTTCTCCTTCAGGTTCGAACATGTCGCAGGTGGAACTAATATTTTAGTGTTGGAACACCCTGGACTCATTTTAGGGACGTACAACAAACAAATCTACTGCATGGTGATCTGTCACTAGACTAGACAAAGAGTTTAGGTTTGGAGAATGGACAAGGACTGGACTGGAAAAGGAAAAATGTGGAATGTTTCTGTTTTTGCACAGTTTGTACAGTTTGCACTTAAATGTTCTGAGATGTGCAATGGAAACGGGCTCATTGCAGCCACTGATATTGTTAAATGTTCATCTTTATTACCAAAATTTGTTTGTTGTTCTAAAAAAAAGTAACTTTATTGTCATAACTGTAAGATAATTGCGCATTTCCAATTTTTATTGGGAAAAATATTGTCTTGGAGCAGTCTGGTTGAGTTTATTTGTATCGTTCAAGTAAAAATCTAAGTTATTTTTAATTTGAACAAAAAATTACCCTGGTCTACAAGGAAAATGCTTCCAGAATAAAAGTAATGAAATTTTAACCACATGAGACCTCACTGATAAAGAAAATCAAGTCAAAAATGCTGGTTGGCTGAACTTTCCAAGATACAGCCTTGGGTCAAACGTGAAATTCAGAATTACGAGAGAATGGGTTTGACTCAAAAGGAATATTTGTCTCAGAGCTCCAAGATCTACTTCAAAACACTGTCCTGCACATTTAGAATACATTCACTTTACAGGTTCTATTAAGTGGAAGATTTATAAAACTATGATATAAATGTACATAAACCAATATATATTGTAATAACACTTAATCATATACCTTGAAAACATCAGCAAACCGGCACTTTTGTCATTTATTTTCCAATTAATCTTATTAACCCTTTCATGCATACTGGTCACTCCAGTGGACATGTATTCTCCAGCTGTTCTATTGTTTATTCATGGGTTTTTGTTGTTTTAGTTCCACATCAGAACTCTTATGCATCATCCAAACACTGCAATCCATACAATTACAGTAACTTTGCTGTTCTTGATAAACCTGATCTGCAGTAACATGTTTTAGTGTAAATCAATTGCTAATTCTTATTAGACTGTAATTACCAATTTTTTTTTTTTTTTGTGCATATCCTCCTAAGACCCAGCGATGCATTTTGTCCTCTGTAGGAGATAAAAGTTTGACAGTTTACTTTAAAAATGCTGTCCGTTGCATAGGACATTCCATTAAAAAAAATCAATAAATAAAAACAGTTTTAAAAATGTATCTGGAAAAAAACTGTTGCATGATGCTGTTTCCAATTAAGACAATTTTTTTAATGTAAAAAGCTAAAACTGTCATTTCCTGGGTCTCAGGAGGATTTTATCTGCATGAAATGAGTAATACCTAATATTAGAGTATGATCAAATGTGAGGAAAACAGTAGCAATTTAGCAATTAGCCGCATTAAAAATGCTTTTATTTCATAGTTTTTCACACAGCATATCACTTTCTGATAATGATTTTTAAATAAATGTTCTTCTTTGCTTCAAACTTAAATGCATGGTGTCCAGCTGAGTGGACATTTTTGTAACTCCATGAAAAATATGTTCATAAAAAAAAAAAAAAAAAAAAAAAAAAAAAAAAAAAAAATCAATTGCGTTGTTTTTTTCATGCCTAAAGCAGAACAAAAACACTCAAGAAAAAAAATATTGACTAAGGTTCTCATAATTTGTGCATGAAAGGGTTTAAAATACGTAACTTTTAGCACATTTAATCTCTGAAGCAAATCCTTTCTAAAAAAAATTGTAGACCAGTGTTATTCAAGGAAAAAGCAAAAAGTATTGTTACAATATTGACATTTCTTTCAATAAAAGTTATATTTGCACTACTGTTACAATGTTGCTGGGGTCTGGGGGGTGGGGGGGGGGGGGGGGGGGGGGGTCTGGAGATTTTTCGTCCTCCAAAGGGGGGCCCCGACAGAAAAAGATTGAGAACCGCTGAGTTAAATCCAACACTAAAGACCTGTATTGAAGTTCAGTTTGCCAAAGTTTATGGGATATAAATATGTCCACTAATGCTTACTTTCAGACGTACCCTGCAGAGGATCTCTAAAGAATGAACAAATTGCAGAAAACAGACAAGACACACAGCTGGGGAGTCAGAAAAGCTTTGACCCGGGCTGTTTAGCCTACGAGCTGCAAACGGCAGGAAGTAAGGGTTAAAGTCGGATCTCACAGGGGCTTGTGGGGAAACAGCACACTTAAACCTGACTGGGCACGTCCTGGTGGGAAACAACAGAGGCCACACATGGGTAATGCTATAACTCCTCTGGTGACACAGCTCTTAATGGACCAGGGGAAAGCCAGAGGAGAGCTGGGTCAGGGGATCAATCGGTATCGTGGGAAGCTTTTAAAGACCGGGCTCTTATTTGAGATTTAAAAATAAGCGGGCCCTCGCTTCTCCCATAGCGGGGAGCGCTCGGTAGGATGCATCTGGACGAATGCGACGGGCAGCGGCAAGTCCCATAGCTCAAAAGAAATTTCCACTCCTGCAACCATTACATGTCATCAAACTGTGACGTTCAATGTGCTCCTGGTGGGATTTGGTAAAAGCGCTGTAATTTACTTTTGTAATTAACTTTATTGCTGTATCCATTACCTCAACCTGCCTCATCTGTCTTCACTTGAGGGGATCATTTCCCGAAATTCAAGGGCAGTAAACTTTTTTGGGGCTGTTCACATGTGGGGATTATTTGTAGTTAATGATCGACCGAGTGGCAGACGGACACTCTGGGGCTACTGTTAGTCTGAAAACTGGACTAAAACATAAACTCGTATGATCTAAACTTCCAAACTGAGGATATTAAAGCAACAGCAACAAGTCAACATCGGCAACAAGTATGAAAATGTTACCTCTACGTACGTGTTTGGGTTGAGTTTGATTGGGGGGATCAACTAAAGCATGCTCCAATAATAGACAGGAGTTGAAATCCAATATAAGGAAAAGGTCTTAAAACAATAAACAGATGGAGACTTTGAATAGGGGTGGTGGAAAATATCGGTTCTGCAATATATCGCGATAGTTCATTTCACAATACTGTATCGATATTAACCCTCCCGGTATCCTCCACAGTTGTGGATAATGTCACAACTGTGGCAGATGTAGCAGAATACGTCAGCTTATTTTTGCAAGATCTTCTAGTCGAAGCCATTTCATTTCACCTGGTAATATTAAAAAAAAATAAAATAAATAATCATAAATTGGCAAAAGTAAAATCTTCAGAACTGTCATTGCAAGAAAGATGAAAGAATTTTGTATCATATGATGTGAAAATGCCCATAATGTAAGCAAAAATGTTAAAAAGCCAATATGTAGCAGAGTTCAGAAAGTTGACCTGATTGAGCAAAATTCCTGTGATTTTGGATTCAGCACACCAAAATGATCCTAAATCAGCTCAAAAAACTTCAACAATAAATTTGTTGTTGACGAGTGTTATTAACCCTTTCATGCATGGCGGTCACTACAGTGGACAGTTATTTTACAAGCTGTTCTCTTGTATATTCATGGGTTTTGTTGTTTTAGTTCCATATCAGCCAACACAGTGGACACTAATGCATCCTCCCATACACTGACATTCAGACCATTACTGAAACTTGGCTGGTTTTGATCACCTGATCTGCAGAAACATGTTTGAGTGTAAATAAATTGTCATTTGTTAGACAAAACAGTTTGTTTTTTGTTTTTTTTTTGCATATTATCTCATGAAGTGAGTAATAACTAGCATTAGAATATGTTAAAATGTGAGAAAACATCAGATTAGCTGCATTAAAAATGTTATTATTTCATTGTTTTTATATCACTTTCTAATGTTGGGTTTTAAATGTGTTTCTTTACTTCAAAAATGAAATGGGTGGACATTTTTGTAACTCCATTAAAAAAAAAAAAAAAACTTGATCGTATTGTTTCATGCTTAAGGAGGAATAAAAACACTCAAGAGAAAAAATCTTGACTAAGGTTCTCATAATTCATGCATGAAAGGGTTAAAATGTAATAACTATGCAAAAAAGTTGATATTACAAAAGATTTTAAGTTAAATGTACTAAAGAAGTTTGTTAATCGTTACTTAATTTTTTAAGGCAACCACTTTTCCTCATATTTTTTTAAGTAAACTCAACTTTTGCGGCCTTCGAGTGTAAAGATAAGAATTTCGGTACACTGTGATTTATTGGAGATCGTATGTCTGAAGTGCAATAACGGAACATTTTAGAACAACTTGTTCTGAGGAGTCATTGTTAAAAAAGAAGCGCTTAAATTAGAGGCTTTTGCTTCCTCTTCTACGCTCCAAAGCTCCGTTTGAAACATCTTTTGACAAGGAGAAGAAACTGTGTTGTCAGACTGAACATCCCTTCCTTCCCTCTAAATACACAATGGGAATGTCAGAGTCTACGAAGCAGCCAGCCGGTACCTGAATAAATCGCCGAGTGCATGTGGAACTCGTTCCCCAGGACTTTGTGGATATAATAAGGGGGGAAAGATGGACTGGTTTAAAAGGGTTTTATCCTTGGATCATGCAAAGGTCTGGATGCAAATCATTCAAGTCCTATATATGAAACCAGCAAACTTCAACCACTGGATCATCTGAGTCACACAGGCCTCAGTTCGGCTTATATTTAACCCTTTAACCTTCCATACAGCTGTATGAAATAAGAGATGATATGTTTATGTGTTTATATTGTATTTAAATTAAGTGGAGACTGTCGACCATGAGACATAAAACCGGAAAAAAAAAGGTATGATGCAAATTTACAACAATAAAGAGTAATGAAAAAGTAATAAAGCAGATTTTCCCATCTGTGGAGAATAGAATAGAACAAAATAGAATAGAATAGAATAGAATAGAATAGAATAGAACAAAAAAGAATCGAACAGAACAAAATAGAACAGAATAGAATAGAAAAGAAAAGAATAGAACAGAAAAGAACAGAGTAGAACAGAATAGAAAAGAAACAAAAGCAAACAAAAACAAAATGAAGAAAAATGAAGAAAATATAAAAACAAAATGAAGACAAATGAAGAAAATAATGAACAAAAGGAAGAAAAATGAAGAAAATAATGAAAAAAATGAAGAAAAATGAAGAAACAATAAAAACAAAAAGAAGAAAAATGAAGAAAATATAAAAACAAAATGAAGAAAAATGAAGAAAATATAAAAACAAAATGAAGAAAAATGAAGAAAATATAAAAACAAAATGAAGAAAAATGAAGAAAATAATGAACAAAATGAAGAAAAATGAAGAAACAATAAAACAAAAAGAAGAAAAATGAAGAAAATATAAAAACAAAATGAAGAAAAATGAAGAAAATATAAAAACAAAATGAAGAAAAATGAAGAAAATATGAAAACAAAATGAAGAAAAATGAAGAAATAATGAACAAAATGAAGAAAAATGAAGAAAATAATGACAAAATGAAGAAACATGAAGAAAATATGAAAACAAAATGAAGAAAATGAAGAAAATATAAAAACAAAATGAAGAAAAATGAAGAAATAATGAACAAAATGAACGAAAAATGAAGAAAATAATGAACAAAATGAGAGAAAATGAAGAAAATATGAACAAAATGAAGAAAAATGAAGAAATAATGAACAAAATGAAGAAAATGAAGAAAGTAATGAACAAAATGAAGAAAAATGAAGAAGTAATTGACAAAAATGAAGAAAAAAATGAAGAAAAGTATGAACAAAATGAAGAAAAATGAAGAAATAATGAACAAAATGAAGAAAAATGAAGAAAATAATGAACAAAAATGAAAAAAATGAAGAAAAATAATGAACAAAATGAATAAAAATGAAGAAAATAATGACAAAAATGAAGAAAAATGAAGAAAATAATGAACAAAATGAAGAAAAAATGAAGAAAATTAAAAAACAAAATGAAGAAAAATGAAGAAAATAATGAACAAAATGAAGAAAAATGAAGAAAAATATGACAACAAAATGAAGAAAAATGAAGAAAATAATGAACAAAATGAAGAAAAATGAAGAAAGTAATGAACCAAAATGAGAAAAATGAAGAAAATAATGACAAAATGAAGAAAAATGAAGAAAGTAATGAACAAAATGAAGAAAAATGAAGAAAATAATGAACAAAATGAAGAAAATGAAGAAAATAATGAACAAAATGAAGAAAAATGAAGAAAATAATGAACAAAATGAAGAAAAATGAAGAAAATAATGAAAAAAATGAAGAAAGTAATGAACAAAATGAAGAAAAATGAAGAAAATAATGAACAAAATGAAGAAAAATGAAGAAAATAATGAACAAAATGAAGAAAAATGAAGAAAATAATGAACAAAATGAAGAAAAATGAAGAAATAATGAAAAAAAATGAAGAAAATAATGAACAAAATGAAGAAAAATGAAGAAAATAATGAACAAAATGAAGAAAAATTAAGCAAATAATGAACAAAATGAAGAAAAATGAAGAAAATAATGAACAAAATGAAGAAAAATGAAGAAAATATGAAAACAAAATGAAGAAAAATGAAGAAAATAATGAAAAAAATGAAGAAAAATGAAGAAACAATAAAAACAAAAAGAAGAAAAATGAAGAAAATATAAAAACAAAATGAAGAAAAATGAAGAAAATATAAAAACAAAATGAAGAAAAATGAAGAAAATAATGAACAAAATGAAGAAAAATGAAGAAACAATAAAAACAAAAAGAAGAAAAAGGAAGAAAATATAAAAACAAAATGAAGAAAAATGAAGAAAATAATGAACAAAATGAAGAAAAATGAAGAAAATAATGAACAAAATGAAGAAAAATGAAGAAAATAATGAACAAAATGAAGAAAAATGAAGAAAATATAAAAACAAAATGAAGAAAAAATGAAGAAAATAATGAACAAAATGAAGAAAAATGAAGAAAATATGAAAACAAAATGAAGAAAAATGAAGAAAATAATGAACAAAATGAAGAAAAATGAAGAAAATAATGAACAAAATGAAGAAAAATGAAGAAAGTAATGAACAAAATGAAGAAAAATGAAGAAAATAATGAACAAAATGAAGAAAAATGAAGAAAATAATGAACAAAATGAAGAAAAATGAAGAAAATAATGAAAAAAATGAAGAAAATAATGAACAAAATGAAGAAAAATGAAGAAAATAATGAAAAAAATGAAGAAAATAATGAACAAAATGAAGAAAAATGAAGAAAATAATGAACAAAATGAAGAAAAATTAAGCAAATAATGAACAAAATGAAGAAAAATGAAGAAAATAATGAACAAAAATGAAGAAAAAATGAAAAAAATATAAAAACAAAATGAAGAAAAACGAAGAAAATAATGAACAAAATGAAGAAAAATGAAGAAAATATGAAAACAAAATGAAGAAAAATGAAGAAAATAATGAACAAAATGAAGAAAAATGAAGAAAATAATGAACAAAATGAAGAAAGATGAAGCAAATAATGAACAAAATGAAGAAAAATGAAGAAAATAATGAACAAAATGAAGAAAAATGAAGAAAATATGAAAACAAAATGAAGAAAAATGAAGAAAATAATGAACAAAATGAAGAAAAATGAAGAAAATAATGAACAAAATGAAGAAAAATGAGAAAATATAAAAACAAAAATGAAGAAAAAACGAAGAAAATAATGAACAAAAATGAAGAAAAATGAAGAAAATATGAAAACAAAATGAAGAAAAATGAAGAAAATAATGAACAAATGAAGAAAAATGAAGAAAATAATGAACAAATGAAGAAAAATGAAGAAAGTAATGAACAAAATGAAGAAAAATGAAGAAAATAATGAACAAAATGAAGAAAAATGAAGAAAATAATGAACAAAATGAAGAAAAATGAAGAAAATAATGAACAAAATGAAGAAAAATGAAGAAAATAATGAAAAAAATGAAGAAAATAATGAACAAAATGAAGAAAAAATGAAGAAATAATGAACAAAATGAAGAAAAAATTAAGCAAATAATGAACAAAATGAAGAAAAATGAAGAAAATAATGAACAAAATGAAGAAAGATGAAGAAATATAAAAACAAAATGAAGAAAAATGAAGAAAATAATGAACAAAATGAAGAAAAATGAAGAAAATATGAAAACAAAATGAAGAAAAATGAAGAAAATAATGAACAAAATGAAGGGGGGGGTGGGGGCAGATCTCTTTGGCGGAGGTCTGTGCTCTCCAAGTGCTTTTTTTGTTTAGATCATTTTTCCCAGCTAATTGCAGTAAAAAAATTCAGAAAATCCAAATCCCAGTTCTCTCTGTTGGCTTCTTCAACGTAAACCCCTGTAAACTCGACTAAATATTGGATCATTTGCGTTGTGAACCTCGCTGAGCGTTGCCAAACTCCTGGTTCTTCTTCCTTCTGTATCCACTCGAGTCTGATTATGACGGTGCAGAGTGTTTTGACACTAGGTATGAGGACTATCGTGGCTCTTTTTTCTTCCGTCTGACAAAGCTGCACTTGTTCGAGCTGCCTGCTCCTCCGCCCCCCCGCCCTCCTCGTTCCGACTTTGGCCTATTATGTTTCCGAGCTTGGAAGCCGGCTCCCTCGACAAAGCGGGGGTAAATGAAGATATTTGTTTCCACTCAGGTAGCGCTGGCACGTGCGAGCCGCCGCCTCACTTCGCTCAGACAATTAGCCGACACCTGCTCGCGGCAGATTGCTCTGGCAGATTCCTGGTGCTCCTGTCGCCTTCGACACCGCCATCTGGCCCGAGGAAGGTGTCGCACAGGTCGGCCCCGCTTTGTGGCAAACCCGGCAGCCAGGAGTGATTCGGAAAAAAGGGGAGAAAATAGACACGGGGAGGAAGCACACACACATTTTTAGGTCTCAGTGTGGATTCTGTCAGATCTTTGTCTCTGGGTAAAACTCCAATCAGTACCCGGTAAAACAAGGTAAATTAAGGCTGATGGTTTTCAACCTCGGGGTCGGGACCTCACATGGGGTCGCCTGGAATTCAAATGGGAACGCCGGAAATTTCTAGTAATTGATAAAAAAATAAAAATAAAAAACAGGACCAATGTCCCTGTAGCTTACAGGCCAAATGAAAAGCTTTAGGAAATGTTTCCAGATGCCATTTATTATCACCCAGTTCTGTGTACTTATTATAGTACAGAAACAGCCCAAATAGCTTGGCTTGATTCAAGATTTTTTTTTTACTTAATTTAGATTTTATTTTGGCTTAATTCAAGAGTTTTTGCTAAATTTGAGATTTTTTTTTTGGCTTAATTGAAGATTCTTTAACTTAATTGAAGATTTTGTTTTTGGCTTAATTGAAGTTTTTTTTTTTTTACTTAATTGAAGATTTTTTTGGCTTAATTCAAGATTTTTTTTTTGCTAAATTTCAGATTTTTTTTTGCTTAATTGAAGATTTTTTTACTTAACTGAAGATTTTTTTTGGCTTAATTCAAGATTTTTTGCTAAATTTGAGATTTTGTTTTTGGCTTAATTGAAGATTCTTTTTTTTTTTTTTTACTTAATTGAAGATTTTTTTTTTTTTACTTAATTGAAGATTTTTTTTAACTTAATTGAAGATTTTTTTGGCTTAATTCAAGAATTTTTTTTTTTTTGCTAAATTTGAGATTTTTTTGGCTTAATTGAAGATTTTTTTTTTTTTTACTTAATTTAAGATTTTTTTGGTCCTTAATTGAAGATTTTTTGCTAAATTTGAGATTTTTTTTTGACTTAATTGAAGATTTTTTTTTACTTAATTGAAGTTTTTTCTTTGGCTTAATTGAAATTTTTTTTGCTTAATTCAAGATTTTTTTTTACTTAATTGAACTTTTTTTTTTGCTTAATTAGAGATTTTTTGCAAAATTTGAGATTTTTTTGGCTTAATTCAAGATTTTTTTTACTTAATTGAGATTTTTTTTTTTTTTTTTTTTTGGCTTAATTCAAGATTGTTTCCTTAATTCAACCTATTTCTTTTTTTGCTTAATTCAATTCAAGACTGTGGAATTTTTGCACTTGGGAAAAACATCCCAGGGGCCGAACTGGACCCTTTGGCGGGCTTTATGTGGTCCCCGGGCCGCATGTTTGACACCCCTGCCCTAAACGCTCCTTCACTGAGTTCATCCATCCATCTTTGTGTTAATTTAAACATTCATTAGTTTGCTAATTTATCTGCCAAGTTTTCTTTCAAACACTTCTAATTCGATTTTGACAGAGCCCAGCATTGGATTCTGGCTTTTCCAAAATTACATTATTTGTCACGAGGGGAGCACTACAATTACACATCAGAACAAACTGACAGACTTGTTACTGATTGGCCCAGGGGGGAGAGCGCATCATTGGCCAGAAGATGCAGGAGGGGGCGGGGTCCGGTTGCCTTGTTTTGTCCTGATACAATCACTGACTCACTGTGGATGAGAGCGTCACCTAAACGCCTCACACGTTGGGGTAAATAGTCCTCGTCTGCGCCGCAACACAAACCCAAAGTGACCAGCAGATCACTGGGGATTACGGCCGTGACATATTTACTTCCTTCCCATGATCCTAATGTGCTTAATATTCATGTTTCAGACAGAAGAGACAAATCCGGCTGATTTATTTGATCATCTCACTTGTATACACTCCACTTCCCTTTCCAAAAGGATTCAGGTTGCATGTGAAGAAGAAATAGCTGCAGGGGTGGCACACCAACCCCAACCCCCAACCCCCAACCCCCCACCCTTCACCACACACACAAATATGCAAGTGCATGTACGTACACAAATGCAAAGTGATTGAAAGATGAAGAAAAACATCAGCAGAGGAGGAAAAATAGACATGTTTCAGTGTTTCTGTAGGTTTTGGTCCACGTCTACAAATGCAGACAAACACTGAGCAAAATGGAAAGGATCGAAATAGAACAAAAAATTCAGATGAACCCTTTATAGGTCATTCCAGACTGAGCTGAAGTCCTGTCGTATGGGACACCAGTTTTATGGCGTTTGGTGTGCTCTACGTACGCAGTTTCAGCCTTTTGTGTGTTATTCGACGCCATTTGATTACGTGTCAATTTACGCCAAGATCTCCAGTTTGCATATCTATAACCGCTAACCCTAAACCCAACCTTAAACCTAACCCTAAACCTAACCTTGAGCCTAACCCTAAACCCAACCTTAAACCTAACCCTAAACCAAACCTTAAACCTAACCCTGAACCTAACCTTGAACCTAACCCTAAACCTAACCTTGAACCTAACATTAAAACCTAAACCTAAACATTAAAACCTAAACCTAACCTTAAACCTAACCCTAACCTAACCTTGAACCTAACCCTAACCTTAAACCTAACCCTAAACCCAACCTTAAACCTAACCCTAAACTAAACCTTAAACCTAACCCTGAACTAACCCTAAACCTAACCTTGAACCTAACATTAAAACCTAAACCTAAACATTAAAACCTAAACCTAACCCTAAACCTAACCTTAAACCTAACCCTAAACCTAACCTTGAACCTAACCCTAACCTTAAACCTAAACCTAACCCTAAACCCAACCTTAAACCTAACCCTAAACCAAACCTTGAACCTAACCCTGAAACTAACCCTGAACCTAACCTTGAACCTAACCCTAAACCTAACCTTGAACCTAACATTAAAACCTAAACCTAAACATTAAAACCTAACCCTAAACCTAACCTTAAACCTAACCCTAAACCTAACCTTGAACCTAACCCTAACCTTAAACCTAAACCTAAACCTAACCCTAAACCCAACCTTAAACCTAACCCTAAACCAAACCTTAAACCTAACCCTGAACCTAACCTCGAACCTAACCCTAAACCTAACATTAAAACCTAAACCTAACCTTAAACCTAACCCTAAACCTAACCTTGAACCTAACCCTAACCTTAAACCTAACCCTAACCCTAAACCTAACCTTGAACCTAACCCTAAACCTAACCTTGAACCTAACCCTAAACCTAACCTGAAACCTAACCTTAACCCTAAACCCAACCTTAAACCTAACCCTAAACCTGATCTTAAACCTAACCCTAAACCTAACCTTAAACCTAACCCTAATGTTAAACCTACCCTAACCCTAACCTTGAACCAAACCTTAAACCTAACCCTAAACCCAACATTAAACCTAACCCTAACCTTGAACCTAACCCTAAACCTAACCTTGAACCTAACCCTAAACCTGATCTTAACCCTAACCTTAAACCTAACCCTAATGTTAAACCTACCCTAACCCTAATCTTGAACCAAACCCTAAACCTAACCCTAAACCCAACATTAAACCTAACCCTAACCCTAACCTTGAACCTAACCCTAAACCTAACCTTGAACCTAACCCTAACCTTAAACCTTTATGTTATTATTTTCCTGGTAAATAATGACAACTCTAAATTCTGTCTTTGTTTTAGTGTAAAAAAAACCCATTAAATTCTGAAAATACTTACTTTTATAAACTATACCCCCCCCCCCCAAAAAAAAAAACCTGAAAAAAAAAAAAAAAAAAAAAAAAAAAACCTGAAAAAAATTACATTTGATTAAAAATGTAAGAAAATTTAGTGCAATTTTAACAATATTATTCCCCAACTTCTCATTTGTCCATGTGCATTATGGATCAGATCTACAAAGACACTAAACACTGAGGAACAGGCAGAAAAATTTTTTAAATTGTGCTGAATTTTCTTTAGACATTTCAGGTTGTTCTTATTTGTTCAGGTTATTCACATTTTAGTGTTCCAGGATAGTTTGTAAATGTAAATATTTTTCATAATTTAATGTTATTTTTTGTACTTAAAAAAAAAAAAAAAGTTGTTACGTGTGGATTTTTTTTGGTCTTAATTCAAGATTTTTTTTTTTTTTTACTTAATTAAAGATTTTTCTTTTTGGCTTAATTCAAGATTTTTTTTACTTAACTGAAGATTTTTTTTGTGTGTGTGCTTAATTCAAGATTTTTTTCATTAATTCAAGATATTTTTTTTTTTTGCTTAATTCAATTCAAGACTGGAATTTTTGCACTTGGCAAAAACATCCCAGGGGCAGAACTGGACCCTTTGGCGGGTCACATTTGGCCCCCGGGCCGCATGTTTGACACCCCTGGATTAGACCATCAGTAGTCATCAAAAACAACAGTTACGCAACCAAGTGCTAACTCCTGTGTGTATCATGTGACTAAAACAGAAAAGAAAAAACAGAAAAGAAAACATGGAACTCCTAAAAGCGCTGGTTTTTTTTTCAGCACAATGCCATAGATATTAATGTAAGAACTAAAGAAATTCTGGTTATTGTAAAGAAAACATGGAAAATAGATCAATATCATCTGTTAAATTAAACTCTTACGAACTATTTTTTGTTGTTATCATTATATTTGTCCAAACTTTAGTCGTACCAGGCATTAAAACGAACAAGAAAGTGAAGAAAACAAGGGGCGGTCTAATAATTTTTTCCTCGACTGTACACACACGTTCTTTCCAGTGGCCTTTGTGGAAGCGCAGCGTGCACAGACTTCCTTTAAAACACACAAAGATGCTCCTCACACACATTGAGATTCACACAGATACAGTACAGGCCTCCTGATGCTCGTCTTTCATCCATGGCATTGCACAGCTGCTCACCTTATTGCCAGCAGTGCTCACTTCAACCCCCAACCTTGCCTCCAAGGTACACAATGGATGTGTGTGGGCTTTATTTGCCAGTGTGTGTGCATTTTTTTTTTTTTTTTTTTTTTGAGCGTGATTTGTCTGTACCGATTGTGTGTATATAGTATAGTACAGTATCTCCGTGTCTGGCTCTATGTGGGGAGTAGATGTCGGTGTGTGTTCCTGTGAGGTTCATATGAGTGTGTGCATGTACGTGTGCAGGGTCAGGCCTCGGAGGCTGGGCTCGCTGGCTGCTTTCCTGCACCGACTGTGTGTGTGTGTGTGTGTGTGTGTGTGTGTGTGTGTGTGTGCGTTCAGCCTGTACGACCTCACATGTACACATTGGAACAGGTAGCGGGGGCGCGATGCATTATTCATACCAGGGATGGAGAGGGGGGCGGGGGGGTCAAAGGAGAAGCTCCTGTTGAGTCGTACAAGTGTGTGTGGATGTGGGCAGGGTGGTCAATGTCGACTTTCATTTCCTGGTGGTGCAGCTTAGGGAAAAGCGGAGATACTGGACTTGAAGAGCGCGCTCAGTGTGATTTTAAAAGTGGATCCCACAGTCAATCCTCCAGTGTGCCTCCACTCAACTTCTGCAGACACACACTTTAATGTACATCCGTTTTTATAGATGTTCATGTAAATACAGACTATATATATAACAGCGTGTATTGCTTAGCCCACAGGTGTCAAACATGTGGCCCGGGGGCCAAATGCGGCCCGCCAAAGGTTCCAATGTAGCCCGTGGGATGAATCTGCAAAGTCAAAAATTCCCCAGTCTTGAATTGAATTAAGCAAAAAAAAAGAAAAAAAAAATGAGCTTGAATTAAGGAAAACATGTTGAATTAAGCAAAAAAAAAAAAAATCTTCAATTAAGTAAAAAAAAATCTTGAATTTAGCCACAGAAAATCTTGAATTAAGCAAAAAAATCTTGAATTAAGCCAAAAAAATCTTGAATTAAGCCCAAAAAAATCTTGAATTAAACAAAAAAAATCTTGAATTAAGCAAAAAAATAATCTTGAATTAAGACCAAAAAATCTTGAATTGAGCAAAAAAAATTATCTTGAATTAAGCCCAAGAAAATCTTGAATTATGCAAAAAAAAAAATCTTGAATTAAGCAAAAAAAAAAAAAAATCTTCGAGTAAAAAAATCTTTAATTTAGCCAAAAAAATCTTGAATTGAGCCCAAAAAAAATCTGGAATTAAGCAAAAAAAAAAAAAAAATAAATTCTTGAATTAAGACCAAAAAAATCTTGAATTAAGCAAAAAAATAAATAAATTTTTTAAAAAAATCTTGAATTAAGCAAAAAAAAATCTTAAATTTAGCAAAAAATCTTGAATCAACAACGTCGATTTTTTTCTTTGTTTTAGTGCAAAAAAACCCCATTAAATTATGGAAATATTTACATTTACAAACTATCCTGTAACAATACAATGTGAATAACCTGAACAAATATGAACAACCTGAAATGTCTAAAGAAAATTAAGTACAGTTTTAACTCTTTTCTTCCTGTTCCTCAGTGTTTAGTGTCTTTGTAGACCTGTAGAAATGATAAGTTGAGGCAGAATATTGTTAAAATTGCACTTATTTTTCTTAAGAAATTTCAGTTTTTTTAGGTTATTCACATTTTTTTGTTTGGATAGTTTATAAAAGTAAGTATTTTCATAATTTAATGTTTTTTTTCTTTACACTAAAACAAAGACAACAATTTGGAGTCGTCATTATTTATATGTTATTATGTTATTATTTTACTGGTCCGGCCCACTGCAGATCAAATTTAGCTGAATGTGGCCCCTGAACTAAAATGAGTTTAACACCCCTGTCATAAGATAGTACTTTTGTGAAATTTTGCAAAATTTTTATTGTTACGTAGAAAATCAAGGTCAATGAAGTTACCATATTTGGTTCCTTTCTGCAAGTGGCAAAAATAAATAAAAATTTAAAAAATCCAAGAAGTGTATATTCAAAACCCAATGTCATGTTAAGTGTAATAGTTTAATACCTGTTGATCCACTAATCCTATTAATACGTGTAAATAATTGGTGTAAAATGCAGTTTGTCGTCTTTTTGACCCATTTGGATGTTCAGAGGCTCTGTAGTTACCGTGGATCAATGACAGTAGGGATACAAATGACAAAAACAGCCAAGGTGATCAATAAAATAAAATAAAAAAAGTCAATAATAAATTAATTTTAAAAAAAGTTATATATGGAAAAATAAGCCACAAATTGAACAAAAATGAAGAAAAAAAATTATAAGAGGCAAAAAAAAATGTCTAAAAATAAAAAAATAACTAAGAAAATGAACACAAACAAATAAAATAAAAAAGTCAAATTAATAAAATGAATAGAAAAATTTGCAAAATAAGTGGAAATGTGGGCGTTCAGAGGCTCCGTAATTACCATTGAAACACTGTCATCTTCTACAACATTAATTCACCAGTAAAACCCATGGAGTTGGATCAGTGACAGTGGGTGGACACACTTCGTTCATGTTCAGTTAATGATAGATTGATAGAATAATAATAAATAAATAATAATACATAATAAATAAATAATAATAAAAAAATAATAGATAGAATTGATAGGTTGAATGATAGACAGTCACTTTTTCCTCAGTTTTCTCTGCTTTGATATAATTCTTAACTTTACTCTGCACTTTTATGAACATCTACATGTTTAGGAAATTTAAAAAAAAAAAGAAAATACCTGATTTTCACTGAAAATACACAAAATACAGAGAATAATATTACAATAAATGGTGATAAACTGCTTTAGGACGGTTAAATAGAAAGAGAAATTCATTTGGGAACTGCAACGAATGTCACCCTGGGTCCTTTTAGGCCAGATTTGGCCCACGGGCCGCATGTTTGACACCCGTGCTATAGAAAATCTACCCTGTGATGCAGATTTTACTCTGATCCCAGGTGTTTTCAGGGAGTTAAAAATACGATTGACAGTTCTAGTTAGGGGCCTATTGTATTTTGTGGGTTTCTTATTATTTTTCTGGGTCTTCCTTCGCATTTTTAAGGGCCTGAACATGTGCAAAAAGTCAGGGTTTTTTTTTTTGCAAAATTATATGGTGGTAAATCTTTTTTATGTATTATAGGTTTTCCTAAACAAACCTTCTAAAATGGCTCTGTAGCACCCCCTAAAGACTGTTACTCCTGGCAACATTCTCTGATCAGAACAAAACTTGGTAAACATACAGGGTGGGGAAGCAAAATTTACAATATTTTGAGGCAGGGATTGAAAGACAGTGTATGACCAATTAGTTTATTGAAAGTCATGAGAATTTAAATCTTCAAATCATATTTTACTGTATTTCTAACGGTCTTGTTGTCTACCTCCAGTTCAATTGCCAGTTTTCTCATGGATTTGGTTGGATCCTTTAGGATTCTGGATTTGAGAGCTTTAATAAAAGCTTTGGTACGTTTTTTGTTGCTTCCTCCACTTCCAGACTTTCTCGTAATAGTTTTGCTCATAGTCATTCTCTTCTTTCCATTATAAACAGTCTTTATGGACACTCCAACTATTTTTGAAATCTCCTTTGGTGTGACGAGTGCATTCAGCAAATCACACACTCTTTGACGTTTGCTTTCCTGATTACTCATATGGGCAAAAGTTTCTGAAAAGGTATGGATAATAGTGTTAGGTATGATTATGACATCAGTATATGTTTGGTTTCAAAACAACTGACATAGTGCCTGCCGAGAAAAAACAACTAAATGTTCATTGTAAATTTTGCTTCCCCACCCTGTATGTATGTCGATCAGATCTACAAAAAGTCCATTGGGTCTATGACACCAGATCAACAGGAAGTCTGACATTTTAAATTTGTGTCCATTTTTGGCCTTTGCCTCACACTATATTTTGTCGAAATCCTCATAGAGATTTAACGGAATTGACTTCAAACTCAACAGGCTCTGTGTGTACTTGGCTCCACCCTCCCACCCCCCGTTGGCCATATTAATTTAAATTAATTAACATTAATTCAAACTGATAGTAATTGATATAAATGGATTATTATAAATATTAAATTATTTACCTCAGTGTTGTATTGTGGCTGCTTCTACTGCCACAATAATACTAGCAAATTAGACTATTAGTATTATTAATATATATTTTTGTGGTTTTTTTTTATTATCGTTATCATAATTACAATAATTATTATTTCCCCCCTCTCTCTTTCTCACTTTCACTCTTCCCTCTCCCCCTTTTCACTCTCGCCCCTAATCAGTCAAAATTGTTTATTTGCTCTTTACATTTATTATCTTTTTCGTTGTAATATGATGTTGCCATTGTTGTTGTTTTTGGTTTGTTTATTTGTTTGATTTTCCTTTTATGTGTTGTTAGATTTTTATGTCAACAATGTCTTGTTAACTACCACTAATTAAAAAAAAAAAAAAAAAAAAAGACTTCAAACTCGGTCAGTTAAGTCTTAAGAGGCTGTAAATGAAAAAACTGGGCAGGTGACCTTCGACGCCAATAACACACTACGTTTAAATTTTTTAATTTCAGAGCATTTCTATGAGTGCCCGAAAAAGGGGTAACTTTTTGTTTCATTAACCCTGTAAAGCCTGAACCATTAAATCATTGACAGAAAATTCCAGTTCTTTGAAACTGGAGCCTTTATTGGTCCTTCTGAACAACCAAATAAATGTTTTTTCAAATACCAGTTTCCATGTTTGAGTTTCAATTTTGTATCATGTTTGATACATCGGGTCTCAATGCTCAAATATTATTATTTTGAACAAACAAAACATAATAAAACACAAACATGTCTAACAAATTGGTAATTCATTTTCAAAATAGTCAAACTTCTTCCTCCTTCTTCATTAATAACAGTCTTGTAGTGTCACTGGAAAGGCCTCTGGTGAACGAATTCCTCCCCCCTGGTGGATTATCCGTGTATTGAATGTATCTAATTGTATACGTCAGGTTTTTCAAGAAAAAAAAAAATCACACTGATCATGTAGAGCAGGGGTGTCAAACTCATTTTAGTTCAGGGGCCGCATTCAACTAAACTTGATCTGAAGTGGGCCGAACCAGTAAAATAATAACATAATAATATATAAATGATGTCAACTCTAAACTTTTCTCTATATTTTACAGTGAAAAAAGCAAAATTAAACAATGAAAATGTTTACATCTACAAACTGTCCTTTCGAGCAATGGAATTACTCGAAAAAAACGGAAAGAATAAGTGTAATTGGAACAATATTGTGCCTCAGTTTATCATTTCCACATGTTCATTATAATGTACAGCTCGCAGTGGATCTACAAACACACACAACATTTAGTATCAGGCTGAATGTTGTTAAAATTGCATTTATTTTCCTTAAGACATTTCAGGTTCTTCACATTGGTTCAGATTATTCACATTTTTGGTGAAATTATACTTTGTTTTAGTGTAAATACATAAAAAATACTTACATTTACAAAGAGAAAAATGTGGAGTTGTGAGTATTATGTATTATTTTGATAGAATTTTACTGGTCTGACCCACTGGAGATTTAATTGGTCTGCATGTGGAACCTGAACTAAAATAATTGTTAATTTCTTAATATCTATTTTTGCATTTCACAAATTCATCCCAAGGGCCAGACTGGATCCTTTGGCGGGCCGGATTTGGCCCCCGGGCCGCATGTTTGACACCTGTGATGTAGAGGGCTTCAAAACTCATGTATCAAATATGATACGTTTGGCGTTTTTGGTTTAAGAAAAGAATGGTTAAAATGATGGTCAGACTTGCATATGTTTCCCTTCTATTATGTATATTTTACATAAATGTTCCTAAAATCTGGAAAAGGGTGACAAGTTTACCTCTGACTTTCGATAAATATCACTATACTTCAAGATACAAGACTGTAATCAATAGTCACCTTGTTTCTCGTATGGCTACACCTCCGATTGTTAAAATTCTGCGCTACATGTAGCATCCTAACTGTAGCAGCGAGCCTCCATCCATTTCTGGACAAACAAAAAAAAAAAAATAAACCAAGTAGCAGCAGCAGCAGCATCGCCCACACAGCGTGTAATGGATGCCTGGATCACACAACCACTTTTCTTTCTTTTCTTTCCGAACATGCCTGTATGGCCTAAGGGGGCGCAGAAGAAGTTAGGCACCTCTTAGCCTTACACCTGGCACAGGATCCACGGAGGCAGCCAAAGTTCAACTCCCTCAGCGTACGTGCGATTGTGTGTGTGTGTGTGTGTGCGTTTGTGTGTCGGAGAGTGTGCGTCTCGACGGGCAAAAATGCAATATGAGGTGCGAAGAGGCGGCAACAGACAGCACAGGAACAGACCTGCATAATGGAGCACAGATCCCCCGTTGGTTCCTTTTTAACACCTCACAGTAGTCTGAAAGGAGAGTGAGACGGTGAGAGATAGACAGAGAGGGCGACAGCCAGACAGAGAGAAAGAAACAACAACTTGTAATTGAGCAGACAGCAGAAGACTGGATGTAACAACAACTCCAGACTTCTGTGAACACTTTTCAGAAGTTGTTGCGCTGTTGTTTGGCCTGGCTTGGAGAAAGTTGTCTGGCACCGAATCTGTGAAGAACAGGCCTTTGATTTAAGGTCTGGAAATACCTTGTCTTTGGCTACCCAAACACATACTTTCCAGGCTTAAGGGGGGATCGTATCGATTCAAAGACGGACACAACTATGAGAACTTCACACACCTACATGGGGGGGATTTCATGGGCTACCTTTGGTACCTTCAGAAGTTTTCGTCTTTCCCTCGCCCTTACCCGATGAGACAGAGGATCGTAACTACAAAGACGGAATGGCGCTTTGAAAGGCAAGAATTTCAAGCTTGCTTTGGGCAAACGGGGGGCTTTGAAGAATCCACTCCTCTATTAAAAGGAGAGTGGGGTGGAGGGGAGGGGTGGGGAGAGAAAAATCAATGCTGACACAAAAAAGCGTGCTATCTATTGCTGGAAATCCACATGGATGTAAGGTTGTAACTTAAAGCAGAGAAACAACTTTGTGAACTTTATCTTTGTTGCAAGGAGAAGGGGACGCAAGGTTTAGATTTCACTCTTTCTGTGATTTGTGCTGCAACACATTTCTGGCTCTACGGTCAGCCTTTGACTCTTCATTGTTTACCGAATCAGTCCAACTTTTCTCCACCTGCATAACTGCGCAGCCAAAATGCATGGATTTGACTTCATTCAAACAGGTTTCTACAAGTTCAATTTAAAGGAGTGATATTTTTAAATGGAACAAGAAGCACTCAGAGGACGCAGACCTCCGCCAAGGCAGATCAGTGCCCTGGATTTGGATGAAAATTTCAGGAAATGTTGATACTGGCACAAGGAACAAATGATTACATTTTGGTGGTGATTGGGGGGGGCACGGGGACCTACTGATCTGCCTTGGCGGAGGTCTGCGCTGTCTTTTCTGGAAAGTACTCGTAGAGCGCAGACCTCCGCCATGGCAGATCAGTGGGCCCCCGTGGCCTCCACCCCCACCTCACTGAATCAAATAGTCAGATGGTCCAGTCGCCTGATTGGTGAGTCCCAGTCTTGTCCCGCCTCCCTGTACACTAAACAGGTCCAGAGGATGGCTTCATCAGTTCTTAACAATGACTCCCATCCTTTACCAGGTGAATTTCAACTCCTTCCCTCTGGACGGAGGTTCTTAGTCCCAAGGTGCAGGACACAGCGTTATAAAAACAGCTTTGTTCCCGTCGCCGTCACTGAGCTCAATAAGAAATAGTGACATTGCACTTTATTAACTTATTTAGTTATTTATTCCATTTCTTTGCTCTATTTATTATTATTATTGTGACTTAAATTTTTTTAAATTTTTTAATTGTATGTTCTTATTCTGGTTTTTATCCTGGATTGTTTTTGTCTTTTCTGGTTTTTATTGTGTTTTATTGCATCTTGTTTTTATTTATTTGATCTTACCTATTTTATTTACTTATCCATGCTGCTATACCGATGAATGGTGGAACACTGAGCACTTTTTGTCCTGTCTTTTTGTCCTGTCTGTAAGCGTGATCAAGTGCCTGCCTTGCATGTCTAATGTATGTGTTGTTGTAATGCCAAGGCAATCACCTAGACTGCAAAACAAATCTACCTACTGGTATAAATAAAGTAACGTTGACCTTGACCTCCACCCCTGATCACCACCAAAATTTAATCATTTGTTCGTTGTGCCAATATCAACATTTCCTGAAATTTTCATCCAAATCCGTCTATAACTTTTTGAGTTATCTTGCACACAAACAGACAGACAAACAAACCAGTGCCGAAAAATACATAACCTCCTTGGCGGAGCTAATTCTGCATTTTCAAACATTTCCCTGTGGTCTACATAAACTGTAAATACTATGCTTGGGTCCGAATTCTTCATTAATTCAACTCCACAGGTCCATTTTCAACCCTATTTCTGAGTAACGACACCAGAAAGGTGGTTTTGAGCGCAGGCCCTTTAAATGCAAATGCCCCGCCCCCTCCAGGTTGTTGACCGTCCCATTCAGCCACTTGTGTTCGTTAATACAACCAACAGCTGAACATTTTAGGTAATCGGCTCAAAGTTTGGACATATGTTCTTCAGTTTTTACAACAACCGCTGCTGCTGATAAACAATTATTGGCATAGTCGGAGAAATGTTCATCGGAAGTCTGGATCTTATATGTGAAAATGTTGTGACATAATTCGTTATGAAACATAAATTAAGCAGGAATTGAAACAGAATTGATACTTTTGGACTATTAGGGTCCAAATACACAAATAAATGTACGGAAGACTAATAAATGTGGGTTTAGCAAAATATGACCCCTTTAAGACTTCTTAAGACCTTTTTAAGACGACTTAGAACAGAATTTAATGCCCATTTCACAGCCATACTGGCAAAAATTCATGACTCCTAGAATTTGGAGAAGTGTATTTATTTACTCCAACACCTTGAGAGCTTCAAACACGTTCCCCTCCAGTCAGGTCAACCAGGTGAAGAATGGTCGTTTCTCCGACCAGGCATTATTACGTTTGTACTTCATGCTTAAAGTTCCCAAACTCGGCTTTCTCTGGCGACATACATGTGACTAACGGTGGTACTTGTGTTGGGTTGAATGTTTTGCAAAGATAGCAATAATTAGTTCCTAATTTCAATATAAAATGTCGGGTTGGAATGGGTGAAACTGAGTCGACTGAAGTTACTTTCTTTTCCGTTTGGACACATTTAAACACTATAGAGAACATGTTTATGACGACATATAAAATTGAGACCTACCATATCAAATTCAATACCTTGTAAGACTTTTAAAGGTATTAAAATCAGATTTTTAAATTCAAGACTTTCAAGACTTTTTTGCTAAACTCACTTTTATTAGTCTTTGGTTCATTTATTTGTGTATTTGGACCCTAATAGTTCATACAGTTTGAATTTGAACCCTCCAGGTGCTGCAAAGGTATCTTTCGATTCATTTTGGCAAAAATTGAGTGGATTTCTACAACCTGTTTTAATTCCTGCTTAATTTGTTACGTTTTATAACTAGTTACATCACAACATTTGCACATATTAGGTCAAGACTTCCGACAAACATTTCTCTGAGTATGACATAATTGTTTATCAGCAGCAGCGGTTGTAGTAAAAACTGAAAATATGTCCAAACTTCGAGCTGATTACCTAAAATGTTCAGTTGTTGGTTGAATGGGACAGAGCAGTACAGCCAACAACCTGGAGGGGGTGGGGCCTGAAATGGCTCATTTGCATTTAAAGGGCCAGTGCTCAAAACCACCTTTCTGGTGTCATTACTCAGAAATAAGGTTGAAGATGGACCTGTGGAGTTGAGTTAATGAAAAATTCAGACCCAAGCAGAGCATTTACAGTTTATGTAGACCACAGGGAAATGTTTGAAAATGCAGAATTCCGTTTAAAGAAGCAAAATATCACTCCTTCAAGACCCTGCAGGAACCCTCTGTGTTGAATCTGTGGTTAAAACACAACCTAAATTAGATTAATTCAAATATGGCTCAAGCGTAACCCTAACCCTAAACCACAGTCCTAGCTTGGGGTTATGGCTCCATTAAATGCCTGTGACCTGGTAGATGTTTGAGAAATGTTTAGGTTGTTTTTTTTTTTTTCTTTGTTTCACTTTAATTCTTTCCTCATAAGCATCATCCGGAAATGGCTAAATCAAATGTAATGTTGCAGCTCGGGAAAAAACAAAACAAAACAAAAAAAAAACACATCTTCAGGATATCCTATCTTTTCACACCCATGTTTTGCTATGTGTATAAATATCCTTAAATCCAGCAGAGCATTTGCAGAGCCTTTAGATTTTCACCAAATCATCAAATCATCAGCAGAGCCTCTGTGATGCATCAGGACCAATAGGAACGCTCCAAAACCCAGCCACACCCACATGTGGCCCTCCAGCAGGGAATTACCGAATGCTGAAAGACATGAAACGAAAGAAAATACTCCTCTAAAATCTCTGCTACATAGAAATTTAGTCTATTTATCTCTTTAGCATGGAAAGTACTGCAAGTCTGGGGGCACAACTGCATCTTTAGACACATTTTGGCCTAATTAAAGTATCTCAAATCGTTAGCCATGTGGGGTTGTGCCAAGCCCAGAGTTAGGGGATGCTCTCTGATGGTAAATGGACAAGGATTTGTGACTCCAGTCTTCTCACATCAAAGCTTCAACTCAGGGGAAGATAGGGAGAAAAAAAAAAAAAAAAAACGCCCTGAACCTTTCCAAGTCCGGAAAAACTCTGTCGTGGGTGTAAGCAAAACCTCGGAGAGAGGCACCAACACACAGAAAGATGCAGACAAAAGACGGAAACGGAGATACAGAGAAGGAGTTCGACTTCAGAGTATCACGGTGTCCTTTTCGTCGCCGCAAATTAACTAACAGGTGGTAGCTAGGAGGTTTGGAAGTATGGATCTGAGGAGAAGGGAGGTTGGCCAAGAGGTAGAGCCCAGACTGCAGCATCTCCAGCCCTGTGATCTGACTCCAAGCTGGCAGCAACGCTATCAACAACGGAGACTGCAGATGTTGCCGGGTTCCCCTCTTCCTCCAACATGGCCCTCAGCTTTTTTTAACCCCCCCCACCCCACCCCTTCCTCTTAGATTCTGTGTGCATGTTTGTGTGCTGAGTAGGAGGTCCTGTGAGCAAATCCTGATCAAGGCCTCTGACTGTGACAAGCAATGTCAGGGCTCATTTCTAAGTAGTTGCTGTTCCTTTCTTGTGTGTTTGTGAGAAGGAAAGAGTGAGTGTGTGTAGGTGCTCATGTGTGGGTGTGTGAAGTTTGTTCTTCTCTGTGTGTGTGTGTGTGTGCTCACTGGCATCCATCTATACCCGTTTTTCTGAAGCTCAGGCTATTGTTCCTGTGAATGCATCTGCTTCTTGGTTTGTTGCAGCTTTGGCTTATTTACATAATTCTGGCCATCCGTTCAGTCATTTCTGATAACCTTGTACTAACTGAGGGAGTTAAGATGTAGCAGTTAAGTCTGACGCGACAAGACACAAACCGTCTGATGGTCAAAAAGGTCGTTAACAAGCACCTATGACGACATACTTCGAAAATCCTAAGGAGGTAGTTCAGTGAAGAGTGATATGTGTAGAACGCAGGAAGCATTAGTTTTGATGATATCGTGCTGTGTCCTGACTGGTGGGCCACTTTCCCACCGCTTTTTAAAAATGACAAATCCTTGTAGAGCCCGACCGATATGGGATTTTTGGGGCCGATGCCGATATTAGGGGCTAAAAACAGCCGATATCCAATATATCGGCCGATAACACTGGTCTACAATTTTTTTTAGAAATGATTTGCTTCAGAGATTAAATGTGCTTAATGTTACGTATTTTAATAAGATTAATTGGAAAATAAATGACAAAAGTGCGGGTTTGCTGATGTTTTCAAGGTATATGATTAAGTGTTATTACACATATATATTGGTTTATGTACATTTATATAATAGTTTTAGAAATCTTCCACTAAATAGAACCTGTAAAGTGAATGTATTCTAATGTGCAGACAGTGTTTTGAAGTAGATCTTGTAGCTCTGAGACAAATATTCCTTTTGAGTCAAACCCATTCTCTCGTTAATTCTTGAATTTCACATTTTGACCCAAGGCTGTATCTTGGAAAGTTCAGCCAACCAGCATTTTTGACATGATTTTTCTTTATCAGTGAGTCTCATGTGGTAAAATTTCATTACTTTTATTCTGGAAGCATTTTCCTTGTAGACCAGTGTAACCGATATATTGGCCGATATATGAAATAAGAACACTGATCTACACAGGATATAATAATCTTATATTAGATAATTGTGGACAGGTGGATAAACAGTTGCATGAATCTTTGCTTATCTCACAAATATAGTTTACACAACTTTCAAATGCAAACTATGCAATCACAAAAATTATTCAAAAAGAGCAATACGGATCATTCATAACATTGGCTACCAGGAACACACAAACTCATTACACTGGGTTACAAAAAAATGTTTTTTTGCAAGTTGTCAAGGTTTTTTCAACTGAATTAGGACCATTTTGCACCGCTAAATCCAAAAATGACATCTGTTTTTCTCAATCAGGTCAGGTTTTTTTGTTCATTTGATTTTGAAAAATTTGATCTTCTCACAAAATATAATAATTAATACCAAAATAAGATTGCTAAGCACACTTTATGAAACTTGTGACTTGATTCCTGTTAGGTACAATGGTGTATTCATCGCAGATGTAGCAGAATACATCAGGCTTGTTTTTGCAAGATCTTCTAGTCGAAGACATTTCATTCACCTGTAATATTAAAAAAAACATTAATCATAAATTGGCAAAAGTAAACTCTTCAGAACTCGTTTATTGCAAGAAATATGAAAGAATTTTCTATCATATGATGTGAAAATGCCCATAAATGTAAGCAAAATGTTAAAAAGCCAATATGTAGCATAGTTCAGAAAGTTGACCTGATTGAGCAAAATTCATGTGATTTTTGGATTCAGCACACCAAAATTATCCTAAATCAACTCAAAAAACTTAAACAATAAATTTGTTGTTGACCAGTGTTATTCTTACAGTCAAAATGACTCAAGTTCACAGACATTGTGGACGATCAAACAGCTCAAATGATGTACAAAGCTAAAAAATAATCTTTTACCAACAAATATACAGAAATTATTCAGTATTCATGAGGGAGGTTATGATTTAAGGGGGAAAATTAACTTTAAAATTCCCTTAATACGCACAACTAGGAAGGGTTTTGTGTGCGTAAGTGTCCACTGTGTTGGCTGATATGGAACTAAAACAACAAAACCCATGAATATACAAGAGAACAGCTGTAGAATAGCTGTCCACTGTTGTGACCACCATGCATGAAAGGGTTAAAATTAGAAATGTTATATTTGTTAAATGTTGAAAAGTTCTACAAATGTTGAAAAGCTCTATCAATAAAGTAAAAAAAAAGCTTCTTGAAAGTGAAAATCTTGTTCTAGTTGTTGTTTTGGAAGGGATGGCGTTGGATAAATGCTAATAATAAACCATTTTTAGAAGCTACAGGTTGAGCACATGTCTCGCTAGTTCAATATAACCCCATTTGCATTGGTACCAGCTCTGAACTGGCTTCATGATGTCCTCTCTTGGAATGGTCCTCCGACAGTCCTGAAGGACATGCACTTCCCACATATGCTGAGCGTTTGCTGGCTGAGTTTTCTCCCATTGGCAGTCCAAGTTCGAGCCGGGTTTTGCTCGGATGACTGCGGAGGCCAGGTCTGATGATGCAGCACTTAATCACTCCTTGTAGGTCAAAGCGCCCTTAACTCGCTTCGAGATCGATGCCTCGTCGAGAAACAAACGATGGTTCCACCGAGAACAAACCAGATGGGATGACATGTTGCCGCGGAGCGATACGGTGGCCATGTTGGGTTCAGTGTGCCTGCATTCTAAATAAATCCGCAATTGGTGTCGCCAGAAAAGCACCTTTACACCATCAGACCACCTCCTCATTCTTCAGGTGGGAACCGCACATGTAGATACCATCTGTTCACCTCCCAAACACACTGGAGTCGCAACAAATTCTCCAAATTTGGGATTCATCATACTCATCTGATGTCCTTATGTCTATTTTTTCCTAATGCTAGTCTCTTCTTCTTCTTACCAGTGTCCTTTAGTGATGGCTGATTTGCAGATATGGGTGTGAGTCTCTAAACAGCGAAAGTACGACAACAACTAATGTGGTTTCTAATCTGAGGGGTTATATCTGAGGCTGGTAACCTGTTAAACCTTGACCATATTTTCAGGGGAAAAACGCCTAAAAAGACAAACCCAAAGTAAATGACGAATTCCTTCACAATAATCAGGTTCATATGGATGTTCTTGGTGTCTATGGCCATTTACAGACCTCACAGAATCTATTCCCAGTGTCTAAAATATTGTATCTATTACTCTGCCTGAGTAAACTGGAACAAACTAAAAGAGAAATTCAAATTTTTTATCCTCGCCTGTTTTTTTTTCGGCTGGATTGATGATGATATGCATAAATTAATTGTGTGTGTCGGAGGTTTTTTTAATAGCGTATATTTCACTCCACAAAGATTAAAAATCATGTTTGAACATTAAAGTTTGCGCTAAAATACACTTTTGATGTACTTTTATTAACATTAGGGTCTAAACATTGAGCAAAAGTTGAAAAAAAACATCCATTGTCCTGATTTATTATGTTTTTCTAGTAGATGAATATTAATATATTATTTTTTAGGCCTGCCAGCGGGCTGATAGGGCTAAAGGGGTTAATGAACCCTAGAAAAGGTGCTTGTGCAGGGCTTGAAAGTCTCAAAAAGTATGGAATTTTGAAACACTCTTTTCCAGACCTTGAAAAGTCTGGAATTTTCTCTGAAAGCCTTGAAGGGGTCATATTTTGCTAAACCCATTTACATTTATTTGTGTATTTGGACACTAATAGTTCATAAAGTTTGAATTTCAACCCTCCAGGTGCTGCAAAACTATCTTTATATTAGGGATGTCTGATATTGGCTTTTTTGCCAAAAACCGATATGCCGATATTGTCCAACGCTTAATTTCCGATTCCGATATCTGCCGATACCGCTGCCGATATATGTGGGATATTAAACTAATTTTCGGTAACATCACATATCTCCTATCATGGAATTAACAATATTTCCAATACATACAATACAATAAATTTACAATATTTTGAGGCAGGGATTGAAAGACAGTGTATGACCAATTAGTTTATTGAAAGCCATGAGAATTTATTTGCCACAAGAAAATGTGCATAATAGAAAATGTTTTTATTCTATGTGTCCTCCTTCTTTCTCAATAACTGCCTTCACACGCTTCCTGAAACTTGCGCAAGTGTTCCTCAAATATTGGGGTGACAACTTCTCCCATTCTTCTTCAATAGTATCTTCCAGACTTTCTGGTAATAGTTTTGCTCATAGTCATTCTCTTCTTTCCATTCTAAACAGTCTTTATGGACACTCCAACTATTTTTGAAATCTCCTTTGGTGTGACGAGTGCATTCAGCAAATCACACACTCTTTGACGTTTGCTTTCCTGATTACTCATATGGGCAAAAGTTTCTGAAAAGGTATGGATAATAGTGTTAGGTATGATTATGACATCAGTATATGTTTGGTTTCAAAACAATTGACGTAGTGCCTGCTGAGAAAAAACAACTAAATGTTCATTGTGAATTTTGCTTCCCCACCCTGTAACTCCAATCATTTATTTAGAATTTACATAGTTTTTCCTGAAAAATAACCATTTTGGACATACGAGGTTTCCTGACAGCGACGACATGAATGTTACACTTTGGGGATTTAGAACTACATCTAATATGTGATAAACTGTTTATTAATTGCGTATACATCTATAGTCTCACGTCTTACTATCCCAGTCGTTCTTACAGTGAATGCACAGTCGTATATGTCGGTGTGTGTCCGTTTTGTGTCGTTAAATGATGCGTATTCTTTTTTTTTGTTGTTTTTTCTGCGCTTACATATGTGTCTGAGTGTGTGTTCCTGTGCTGCTCTGCTTCCTCTCCCCCTCTTCCTCTTCTCTCCGAATGCAGAACAATTGGATGCACAGGTGGTCTGTCCACTACTCCTCTTCCAAGTGTTAGATTTCATTACAAACAGTGTTGGAGGTGGGTCGAATGTGTGTGTTTATGTGTGTGTGTGTTGGTGGGGGAGTCCTCTCTCGACATCTGTGGGCTTATTTGAACGGGTGGATGAGACACGAGTCCCTGCCGAGTTCCGGCGAGAGTGAAGGTTCTACGCCAAGAGACTAACCGAGAGGAGATCATCGGTTACAGATCATTAAAATAGATTATTTTCCGGTTTGAAAAAAAGAACTAAAGGGGTTTCGGTGCTGATCTGGACAAACTCGGTCCAGTATATGGGCAGCAGACGTTACATGAAGTACCCCTCATTCTGAAGTTCTGCTGTGTTTTCATCTGTTTGGCTTATTTTCCTCATTATTCAATGGTGATGTTTGGTTTTCTCTCACAATAATCAACAACAACTGATTGAATGTGACTTGTTGCTGTTGTAAGTCCTGTCATTTTCAGCAAAAGATCAATGAAGTATCTATCTGCATCTATATATCTACAGCCATTTTATGTACCTATGTGTTTTGTATATGTATATGTAATTTTTTTAAATTTTTTTAACAACTTTGTACGGTGACCTTAAGTGTCCTGAAAGGCGCCTATAAATAAAATGTATTATTGTTATGATTATTATTGTTATTGTTCTCATTGTTGTTGTTATTATTATTATTATTATTATTATTATTATTATTATTATTATTATTATTATTATACTACAAACAAACAAATAAATAACTAAATTTCTCTTTTTTCTTTTGTTCAGACAAGGTATAGTTTTTCGGTGTTACCTGCTTGACAGTTTCGACTATACCTTGTCTGAACAAAAGAAAAAAGAAAAGTATAATTACATAAACAGAAGACAAAATGAATGTCATTAGCCAAATAAATAAATAAATAAATAAATAAAACTCTTATTGTACCTTCTATGTAAGAAAAAAAGATGATTAATTAATTCCGGCTAACACTCAGTTAGATGGGAAAAAAAAAAAAAAATCAAGAACAACATGCAATAACTTCTCATTAATCATACCAAGCTACGATTTCTTGCTCTTAAAGTTAATTTTAACTGAAAACTATTTAACCCATAAAGACCCAAACATCCACTGGTGAGCAAAATCATGCACTGATCTAAACTGTTTGAAACCTGTTCATTCATTAATCCAATCAATACATGTAAATAATTGGTGTAAAATACAGTTTGTCATTTTTTCATGGTCATCAGATATGACCCGTAGTTACCATGGAAACACCATCGTCTTCTACAACATTGATTCACCAGTAAAACCCATGGAGTTGGATCAGTGACAGTGGATGGACATACACACGTTTTCTTAAGTTTTCTCTGTTTTTTTCTCTACTTTAATCTGAGCTTTTATGAACATCAACATGATCAGGATATTAAATATAAGAAAATACATGATGTTCACATAAGAAGGCAAAATACCTAGCATATTATTAGAATAAATGGTGATAAATCACTTAAAATAAGGTATAAAAAAAAAAAAAAAAAAAAAAGAGAAAAAATCATTTGGGAACTGACACAAAAATAGTTGCAGGGTCCAGTCTGGCCCATCACTCTGAAGATATTCACATACATCCCAATATAACCTCCAGCAGGCTAAATTTTTTTTCTCATTTCAAAATACATTTTCCTGAAAAAATAAGTAATTACCTACCCAAAAATATAAGTTTGGTGTAGATTATTGTAATTAAATTTTTTTGACCAGATGTTAACCTTCCCTAGACTTCGCCCACTGTAAGACTGTCATTAATGAGGGAAGAGGCAGAACTCTGACAATTTTGAAAAGGAATTACCAAGTAGTTAGACATGTTTATGTTTTTGTTTGTTCAAAAATAATAATAATAATAATAATAATAATAATAATAATAATAATAATAATAATAATAATATCTGAGCATTGAGACCCGATGTATCAAATATGATACAAAATTGAAACTCATACAAGGAAACTGATATTTGAAAAACATTTTTTTTTGGTTGTTCCTCCAGTTTCAAAGAACTGGACTTTTCTGTCAATGATTTAATGGTTCAGGCTTTACAGCACAGGTGTCAAACATGCGGCCCGGGGGCCAAAACCGGCCCACCAAAGGTTCCAATCTGGCCCGCGAGATGAATTTGCAAAGTGCAACTTAGGGCATCAAACTCAAAAATAATATCATGATAACCTATAAATAATAACACCAATTTTTTTCTCTTTGATTTAGTGCAAAAAACGTTAAATTATGAAAATGTCTACATTAACAACAACATGAACAACCTGAAATGTTTTAAGAAAATTAAGGGCAATTTTAACAATTTTCTGCCTGTTAATAAATGCTTAATGTCTTTGTAGATCCGATCTGTAATGCATATGTATGAATGATAAGTCGAGGCAAAATATTGATAAGATTGTACTTGTATTTTTTACCAAATTTCATTATTTTCAGGTTATTCACTTCCGTTTTTGTTTGGATAGTTTGTAAACATAAATATTGCCATAATTGAATTTTCTCGCACTAAAACAACTTGGAGTTGTCATTATTTATTGGCTATCATACTGTTATTTTACTGGTCCGGCCCACTTCAGATTAAATTGGGCTGAATGTGGCCCCCGGAAGAAAATGAGTTTGACACCCCTGCTTTACAAGGTTAATGAAACAAAAAGTTAACCCTTCATAGGACGCTCTGAAATACTCTGAAATTTAAAATTTCAGCTTTAGTGTGTTATTGGTGTCGAAGGTCACCCGCCCAATCTTTTCATTTACGTCTTAAGACTTAACTGACCAAGTATGAAGTCTTTCTTTTTTTTTTTATTAGTGATAGTTAACAAGATATTGTGGACAGAAAAACATAACCATGAACAAAAGGAAAATCAAAAAATTTAAATTCATACACGGAAATTAATTTTTGAAAAATATTTTTTTGGGTTGTTCAGAAGGACCAATAAAGGCTCCAGTTTCAAAGTACTGGAATTTTCTGTCAATGACTGAATGGTTCAGGCTTTACAGGGTTAATTTATGTCACCAAATGACTATTAGTCGTTAGTTAATGATGTTTTAAATCCCCCTGTGTCTCATTTTGGTTTACATATACAAATCAGTCAATCAAATCAATCAAATCCCTACGCTACATCTTCACTATTACGTTTTAATTGGAATGAAGTCGTCTGTTTGATATGATTGATGACGTGACATTTCTAGGAATTGACTACGTCTGTGTTGAGCGTATTTTCTAGTTTTCCATTTGAAACTCGAAGCGTAATGACAGTCAAAAAAAACTCAGTGGAATTCAGCGATCGAACCCCGTCCTTAAAAGTTGATTTAGTGTCCCACACTGCTCGTTTCCAGACATTCTCTTTCTTCCTCGTCTTTGTTGAAAAGGTATGGGCTACAGCCTGCTGCTCCTCTTTGGCTCCTGGCGAAATTGTTCTTGGCAGTCCTGTGAGGCTTCTCCCTGTTATGTGCCATTTGAAAGCATTATGAAATCTGCCATCTTGACTGCACCAACCAAATAACAACAAGAGTGCATTGTGCACCACCTGCTCCACACATTTAGGTGGCTTTAAATATGCAAGGCGTAATGGCACCTATTCCCCGGTCTGATGCAACGCGGCTCAAAAGCAGGAAAAGGAGGTGACAGGGTTGGGGGGTTTTGGAGGGTGGGGGGGGTTGTAGCTCCACACTAAAGGCTGACGTTTGTCTGTTGGTGCCACATTTATCTTCTTTTTCCCCTCTTGTTATAGAACAAACATGTGAATGACAAACTCTGGCATTCCCCAGGCATCCAGGAGGTGTGTTTCTTTCTGTGTGTGTGTGTCGATATGGCTGTGATGAGGCTTTGTCTGGCTCTCTGGTGGTGAGCGACAGATCGCCAGGATGGCACAGACCGTCACAAAGTGAGACTACAACAGAGTTATGGGAGAAAACTGCTCCATACTTTGATATCATGAGAGTGATGCTGATGCCTTTGTAGAAAAACAACAAAAGCAGCCAATCACAGACGGTCTGTGCTTATATGATGAAGGTACCGCCGATTTTCTTTGACGGCTTCAGAGGTGCCAACCTTCAAATACACCAACCAAACCCTGCTTTAAGGTGCTAAAGGCCACAAGGACGTCATACGAGCCTGATCAGAAATTTTAAGGCCAGTTGAAAAATTGCATGAATTTACATTTTGCACTGTTGGATCTTAAGAAGGTTCTAAGTCACAGGTGTCAAACATGCGGCCCGGGGCCAAAACCGGCCCGCCAAAGTTTCTAATCCGGCCCACGGGATGAATTTACAAAGTACAAGTTAAGGCATCAAACTCAAAAATAGTATCATAATAACCTATAAATAATGACAACACCAATTTTTTCTCTTTGATTCAGTGCAAAAAACACCAATTATGAAAATATTTACATTAAGAAACTATTCTTTTAACAATACAATGTGAATAACCTGAACAAATATGAACAACCTGAAATGTCTATAGAAAATTAAGTGCAATTTTAACAATATTTTGCCTATTACTAAATGTTTTGTGCCTTTGTAAATCTGATCTGTAATGCACATGTATAAATGGTAAGTTGAGGCATAATATTGATAAAATTGTACTTCCATTTCTTAACAAATGTAATTTTTCAGGTTATTCACATCCTTTTTGTTTGGATAGTTTGTAAATGTAAATATTGGCATAATTGAATGTTATTTTTTGCACTAAAACAATTCGGAGTTATTTATTGCCTATCATGCTGTTATTTTACTGGTGTGGCCCACTTCAGATTAAATTGGGCTGAATGTGGACCCCAGAAGAAAATTAGTTTGACACCCTTGTTCTAAGTAGAGTTTCCAAATGCAAAAAGAGAAAATGGGAGTGAGACAAAAAAATTGAGTAAGCAATTGAATAAAAACAACAATTAAACTGAAATAGACCCATCAAAAGTTTAAAACCACAGCCTTTAAAAGCCAAAATCTGCACAAAAATGTGGATTCAGTGTCATTTTCTGACACTAGCCGTTTTTCCATTGACCCTCAAATTCCACAAATTTAACTTGTGCCTAAAAATGTACCTAACAGAAAAACGACAATTTCACCAAAAGCCTCATTTTTTGATTAAAAGTTTTTGCGCTGGCAAGAGGTGGTTTTCTGGGCATAGCGCAAATGGTATATCACACAAAACTGCGATGAAAAGACCTTTTTTCGCAACTAGAGTCAGGTGAATTAAAACAACAGATGTTGACGTACATTACAACAAGTACCGAAGAAGAAGAGACATGTCGCAGTATGTGTGGACACACAAGGAAACCCAATCATTTTTTAATTTTAGTACGAGATAGAGGGGTAATATATAATAATAATGAATATATCTGTAAATCAACATCATATTTACGTTCATCTCCATGTTTATGGAATGACTTCTCATGTCATCTCGCGATAATAAATGAACAAATCATCGCATTTGTGATTTAATGGAAAAACCGACATTATGCACTTCTGTTTTTTCGACATTTAGTAAATATCAGTAACGTTTTGCTCAGATGTCCAATGGAAAAACAACTACTGTCATGACCTCCTGATGGCAAAGGCTAAAAACCTTTCTCTCCTTGAACTCCCATTTTCTCTTTTTGCATTTTGAAACTCTACTTAGAAGCTTCTTAAAATCCAACAGTGCAAAATGTAAATTCATGCAATTTTTCAGCTGGTCTTAAAACTTTGATCAGGAGGGTATTAATAACATCACACAGGGTCCAAACTATAGTTAAACTGTTTAGTTTAACCCTTTCATGCATGAATTATGAGAACCTTAATCAAGATTTTTTTTTTCCTGAGTGTTTTTATTCCTCTTTAGGCATGAAAAAAAAACAATGTGATTGAGAAAAAAAAAAAAAAAAATATGAACCTGTTTTTCATGGAGTTACAAAAATATCCACTCAGCTGGACACCATGCATTTAATTGTTGAAGCAAAGAAACATGTATTTACAGTCATACTGTGTGAAAACTCTGCAATTCTGCAAAATCTGCATTTTTACATACTATAATAGTAGTTATTACTCACTCAAAATAATATGCAAAAAAACAACAAAACACAACTTTAAAAAAACAAAACAAAAACTGTTAATTACAGCCTAATAACAATTAGCAATTGATTTACACTCAAATATGTTGCTGCAGATCAGGTTTATCAAGAACAGGAATGTTACAGTCACAGTATGAATTGCAGTGTATTATGGGATGGTGCATAAGTATCCACTGTGTTGGTTGATATGCAGGTAAAACAACAAAACCCATGAATATACAAGAGAACAGCTGTAGAGTAACTGTCCACTGGAGTGACCACTGTGCATGAAAGGGTTAACATTAGCCTAAAGTCGGAGAACATGTTTATCGCAGTGTTAGCCATAGAACATCACCTTACTACTGGCTTATTAGTTAAGGAAGGTTCATGTATGATGTGTCAACTTCAATTTGGAGGTCAGAATTAACTAGTTTCATATCCCATTGTCATACCTTGACATTAGAAAAGCTTAAATTCCACTTGCAAAATGACATGCGCACAGCTAAAAAATACAACGATTAACAACAAAATCAGCCAATCAGAGACGGTCTGAGCTTATATAATGGAGGTACATCAGATTTTCAGCCAAACCCTGCTTTAAGGTGCTACAGGTAACCAGGACATCATATTAATAAAGTCATACAACGTCCAAACTACAGCGAAACTGTTTAGTTTAACATCAGCTTAAATGGGTCATAGCATATTTAGCTCAACCCACTTTTATTAGTCTTTGGTTCATTTATTTGTGTATTTGGACCCTAATAGTTCATAAAGTTTGAATATGAACCCTCCAGCTGCTGCAAAACTATCTTTATATTCATTTTGGCAAAAATCGAGTGGATTTCTACAACCTGTTTCAATTCCTGCTTAATTCGTTGCAACTATAACTAGTTACGACATTTGCACATATAAGGTCAAGATTTCCGATGAGCATTTCTTGGAGTACGCCATAATTGTTTTGTCAGCAGCAGCGGTTGTAGTCCATACTGAGGGTGTATTCACACCTACCACGTTTGGTCCGGACCAGAGTTCGTTTCCCCAGAAAGTCCGGACTTTTTTTTAGGTGTGAATACAAACATGCGAACTCTGATTCGAACCAAACAAGCGGACCGGTCCGCCTCCAAACGGACTCTGGGCCGGTTCACTTCTGGTGTGAATAGAACCGACCTCGAACCGAACCAAACCAAGGAATCTTGTGCCTTTTTGTGCTTGACAAGCCACCGTAGCTGCTGGAAGTAGCCGAGGTTTACAGGTGTTCAGAGCTAACAGCAGCAGGTATGAGCTGTGGACAGACGTGGAGCAACGAGGAGACTGAATCTGCCACTGACATTTGGTCACATGCCTGTATTATGAAACTGGCTCTGACTGAGCTTTTCTTGAGTGATAACATTATTTTCGGAAATTTGTGTCTGTAAAAAACAATTTATATTCTGAAAATGATAACTGTATGTAGGAGCACCACGTCTATTTTCATCAACACCGGCCGCCTCTGATTCACCCCGCCCCCAACTTTTCTGTCCAATGCCAGCGCAGTTCGTCACATGCATGCTTCTGTTCACGCATTTTGGTCCACTAGCAAAAAGTGCAATGTGAATGCGATCAAATGAAAAAAATAAAGTCCGCATTTGATCCGAATCAAATAAGTGAACCAAAGGACTTTTCAGGTGTGAATACACCCTGAAAATATGTCCAAACTTGGAGCCAATTACCCAAAATGTTCAGTTTTTGGTTGAATGGGACAGAGCAGCACAGCCAACAACCTGGAGGGGGTGGGGTCTGAAGTGGCTCATTTGCATTTAAAGGGCCAGCGCTCCAAACCACCTTTCTGGTGTCATTACTCAGAAATAGGGTTGAAGATGGACCTGTGGAGTTGAGTTAATGAAGAATTCAGACCCAAGCAGAGCATTTACAGTTTATGTAGAGCACAGGGAAATGTTTGAAAATGTCTAATTCCATTTAAAAATGAAAAATATCACTCCTTTAAGGTGGGAGAGCATGTTTATCTCAGTGTTAGCCATCGAACATCACCTGAAAACTGGTTAATTAGTTAAAAGGAGGTTTATCAACTTATGGGTCACAATGAACTAGTTTCAAATCACACTGTCACACCTTGACAATAGAATATATTTAATTCCACATACAAAATGACATGTACACCGAATTTGCTAATAGAAAACACCACCGATCAAAACATACGACACAGTAATACCTGAAGGTCTGGATAGAAAAGCAGATAAATACCTTTTGAATATATTATTCACTGCTGCCTTAAAGTCTATAACCATCAACTGGATGAAACCAGAACCTCCCTCATATAATACATGGATTCAAAAAGTTTGGGATATTTACCAGATGGAGCAGATCACACACTTGCTCCGGCTTCAGAAATTGTTTTCTGAAGCTTTTATTTACTAAAAGATGGGAACCTATGTTACCTTTACTACTGCAATAATATTTACTGGTGTTGCAAAAACACTCCATGTTATCAAATTGCTGTCAATCTACCTCTGACGAAGATTTATATCTACAGCCTTTTTTATTTTTTTTTTGTTGTTTTTTGAAGTGATCATTGTTTGCTATAATTGTTATTGCTTTCTTAAATTTCATTATATGTGTCTGTGGAGGTGTATGAGAATATATTTGCAGCTGTGTAGGGGGAAAAGAAATTAATTGAACTGTATAATTGAATGTATAATTGTACTGTACTGAAAAAAAAAGAGAAAATTTAATAAAAATTAAGTTAAAAAAAAACAAAAAAACATACGACACAACTTGGATTTAGGCTGTGATGATGTCATGACTGAAGCTTAACCCTTTCATGCATGAATTGTGAGAACCTTAGTCAAGATTTTTTCTTCAGTACTTCTATTCCTCCTTAGGCATGAAAAAAACAATGCAATTGAGTTTTTTTTTTTTTTTTTTTATCTATGGAGTTATAAAAATATCCATGCATTTCATTTTTGAAGTCAAGAAACGTGTTTAAAACCCAATATCAGAAAGTAATATGAAAACAATGAAATAAAAACATTTTTAATGCTGCTAATCTAATGTCTTCTCACATTTTAACATATTCTAATGCTAGTAATTACACACATCATGGAGATAATGTGCAAAAAAAAACCTTCTTGTCTAAGAAATAACAATTGATTTACACTTAAACATGTTACTGCAGATCAGGTTTATCAAGAACAGTAAAGTTACAGTAATGGTATGAATGTCAGTGCATGGGATGTTGCATAAGTGTCCACTGCGTTGGCTGATATGGAACTAAAACAACAAAACCCATGAATATACAAGAGAACAGCTGGAGAAGAACTGTCCACTGGAGTGACCTATGCATGAAAAGGTTAAGTTTACGCATAAAAACTATAACTATATGATATTTAACTAAGGGTCAGTGGGATGAATATGACGAAAATAAAGCAAACGTTTGCCTTTTGTGTCATGGCTTTTGTGTTATGGGAGAAAAAGCGCTCCATACTTTGATATCATGAGAGCGAAGTTAGCCTTTATATAAAAAACAACAAAAGCAGCCAATCAGGGACGGTCTGTGCTTATATGATGGAGGTACATCAGAATTTCTTTGACAGCTTCAGAGGTGCCAACCTTCAAATGCATGAGCCAAACGCCGCTTTAAGGTGCTAAAGGCGATATTGCCAACTTTAATCTGAAAACACTGGACTTCAAAAATCTATAGCAGTCAGATCTTATTATTGATTGAGATGGAAGGGAAGTAAAGGGGTAGGAGGGTAGAGGTAGCCAAATAAACAGAGAAAGTCTGCTATCTGTGAATATCAAACCATCTGTCGGGCCTTGACAATGCACCGCACAAAGCTCAAACCACTCACTTTCCAAAGATGATGCGTGAAAACCTGTTGACACTAATACTGGGTGTCAGTAATGTAGGCAAGTATTGGAATACAGGTTCCCTTTAGTCCGCCAACATTCAACTCCTTACATTTTTATGGCCAAAAACATGCAAGTCTATCAGAAATTAGCAGTCTGTTCCAAAAATATTAAGTCTAAGCAATAAAGGAGCTCTAATCACCACCATGATGAAAAGTCTGTTTTCTTTCCATATGTTTTTTTTTATTCGTAAAGTATTGATGGATGGCTTGATGAGTGAATTAATCTGGTGTTTCACCTCATTATCACAAACTGCTCTTAGCGCTGGTGAACTTATTAATTTATTTATTCCACTTTTACACGTTACAAGCAGAGTGACAGCTACAGGATATTTTTAGAAGCATCAGGAGTAGGGGTATGAAAATAGGAGAATGGAGGCTTTAAAAAGTACCAACACCTTTAAGAAACATCACAAATTTAAGTCGTTTTGTACGATGTGGATATTGGACGACAATTAATGCAAGAAAAAAACACACTGAGCTAAAACAACATGGTGTTAATGAATACATCTGTTCTAAATATACATCCAAATGCACAGATTTGGAGGCCTAATCCAAATATGCAGAGTTAATTTGTTTATTTACTAAGTTTTTGGTGCATTAACATCAAGGAAATGTTGGACATGCTGAATGCATTTGTGACAGATGACTGTAGGATATCATATAAATAAAGTCACACAAAGTCTAAACTACAGCTAAACTGCTTAGTTTAACATTAGCCAAAGGTGGGAGAACATGTTTAGTTCAGCGTTAGCCATCGAACACCACCTTTAAGCTGGTTTATTAGTTAGAGGAGGTTAATGTACGACCTGTCAACTCCAATTTGGAGGTCAGATTTAACTAGTTTCCTATCACATTTGTCACACCTTGACATTAGAATATCGTAAATTCTGCTCACAAAACAACATGTACATGCTTTAAAATTGTTTATGAATTATTTCCATGACGACCAGGCGCAGAGGCTACACCGTTTAAACCTTTTAAGAGGTTTGTTTCAATATCAATAGAAAATGTTCAAGCATATTTGTGCATATTTACGTAAAATTACACGTAAATGTTAACATTTATTAACTACCTTTTCACAAAAAATGTGAATAATCTGAACAAATATGAACATCAAACGTCTTAAGACAGTGGTTCTCAACCTTTTTAGAGCAAATGCCCCTTAACCCCCCCGCCCAGGAATTTTGTTTTCACTCCATAGGTAACCTCCCCCTTACCTCATCATTACATCATTATATTATCCTCCTTGTTGCATCCATCCTCCCTCGGAAACGAGTTGTCGAGCGGGGGGCGTTGGTGGGTCTATATACGTAGCATAGGTAGCATCCCCCTTGTCTGGGGGGGGCGTAGCTCAATGAGCGCCGCGATGCACCTTACTGCATTGGAGGGGGATTTGCCATTGACATAACACGCTGTTTGATATTGATAGCCCCCCATTTCCGTCTCAGCCCCCCCCCTCAGCTTTCTCGTTCCAAACGCCCCCCAACAATGTCCCAATGCCCCTGATTGACAAACACTGTCTTAAGAGAAGTGAGTGCATTTGTCATTCTATTCTACCTGTTCTTAAACTTTTCCTGTATTTGTAGATCCACTGTGATCTGTAAGTTTTAACGGACGTGTGTAAATGATAAACTGAGGCGGTGAAATTACATTTATTTTCGGACATTATTATTTAAGACATTTCAGGTTGTCCGTGTTATTCATATTTTTAAGGAAAGATTGTCGATGTAAATATTTTCACAGTGTAATTTTTTTTCGGATCAGTGTATTTTTTTATTCATGTTCAGTCTTTCAAACATACAAAAAGTGAGACAAACACTGAGACATATAACAGAGACAGAAGACACCACAAAAAATAAGTAAATAAATAAATAAATAGAAATTTAAATTTAAAAAAAAATTTAATTAAAGGGTTCCAAATCACTTTGTACACAGCACACATTAACACAGTTCAAGTGCATTGTCAGCTGTTCTACATAAGAAATAAAATGATGCCATACTACATTAAACTTCCCCATTGATCCATTCAATGTGTATCTAATCTTTTCTTCACAATGTAATTTGACTTTTTTCACTCGTATTATTTTACTGGTCCGGCCCATTTGAGAACATTTTGGGCTGGATGTGGAACCTGAACTAAAATATTCTATGTCAGGGGTGTCAAACTCATTTTAGTTCAGTTCCACATTCAGCTAAATTTGACCCTGCAGTGGGCCGAACCAGTAAAATAATAACATAATAATATAGAAATAATGTCAACTCCAAACTTTTCTCTATGTTTTAGAGCGAAAAAAGTAAATTTACATTATGAAAAAGTTTACATCTACCAACTGCCCTTTCAAAAGATGTGAATAACATGAATAAACTGAAAAAAATAAGTATAATTTTAACAATATTCTGCCGCAGTTTATCATTTACACATGTTAATGCTGGGGTATAAAACAAAATAAATACATTCATAAAATAAAACTGACATTTCCGATCTTATTTCATTTCAATATTTTTAAAAATTCAGAGCCCCCCTGAGCTTTGTTAACATTTTAAGAACGTCCCTATTTTATATTATTCAAGATGAGTTTAGGTTCATTTATTAATTAATGACCAATTCATTTAATTTTCTTACCAATGAAAGAGGGCACTTCTCAGTTTATATTTTGCACACAAAATTTACTTGTGAAATTTGTTATTTTTAATTTATTAAAGTTAAATGTATGTTGTTTAACTATGTTTTTTTTTTAAATAAAACAAACACCTTTGACACAGGAACTAATTTGGACTAATTTTTTTCAATCAAAAATGGTTAAGTGAGAGTTGGGGGTACTTGGCTAAAAAAATTCATTTCATGGGGTACTCCACTGGGTTAGAAAACAAAACAAAAAACAAAACAAAAAAAAAGAACAAAGACCGTGAGGCCTTAAGGAAAGTTCTATTTCCTGTTCCTAATCATTTGTCAAATGCTGCATTTAATTAATATTAGACTTAATTCATACTGTATATACTATAAATGTACTTACTGTTTATAATATAAAAGGTAATTCAGGTAAAATAATGAGGTTTCATATGTATATTATCATTTATTTGATCATTCTTTGTGCAGCCTATGGTTTTACTTTGACATCAGGAACCAATGATCTGCTGAGGTTGTGTCGAGTAAAAGAATTTCAGGCATCCCTCCTTTTTTTTTTTTTTTTTTTTGGTGCGACTGGAAGCTGTGAGCTCGATACGCACTAAACACTGAAATTAAATAACCGCAAAGCATGGAAAAACATAAATAAATGAGATTCCTCCCAAGCAGGGTAAGACATGTTCCTTGTACATCAGGTACATTGACAAGATCACACTCTGACAGTCGAGTTAATTTTCGTGCCCCCTCCCGTCCTTACCCTCCCTTCATTCTCTGTCATTTTCAGGGAAAAAGGTGCCGTAGCCATATGACAGTAATTAACAACTGACAAAAATATCCCCTCCCTTAACATGAGGTGGGAAATTACAAAAGCCCGAGTTATTTTCTCATTAATTTACCAGCCCTACGCTCTTAGAGCTCGGAGACGGAAATGTAAGAGCTGAGGTACCAGTTTAATAAGGCTTTACAGAGTTTGTTTGGAAACAGAAGCTGATGACGTAGAACACAGGTGTCAAACACGTGGCCCGGAGGCCAAATCTGGCCCGCCAAAGGGTCCAGTCCGGCCCTTGGGATGAATTTGTGAAATGCAAAAATTACACTAAGATATTAACAATCCTTTTAGTTCAGGTTCCACATTCAGACCAATTCAATCTGAAGTGGGTCAGACTAGTAAAATACGATCATAATAACATAGAAATAATGACAACTCCAAATGTTTCTCTTTGTGAATGTAAATATTTTCATGCATTTACACTAAAACAAAGTATAATTTTGCAAAAAAAAAAAAAAAAAAAAAGAGAATAATCTGAAATGTCTTAAGAGAAGTAAGTACAATTTTAACAATATTCTGCCTGATATTAAATGTTTTGTGTATTTGTAGATCCACTGTGATCTATAAGTTATACTGAACATGTGTAAATGATAAACTGCGGCAGAATATTGTTAAAATTATACTTATTTTTTCAGTTTATTCACGTTATTCACATCTTTTGAAAAGGATAGTTGGTAGATGTAAACTTACTTTTTTCGCTCTAAAACATAGAGAAAAGTTTGGAGTTAACATTATTTCTATATCATTATGTTATTATTTTACTGGTTCGGCCCACTGCAGATCAAATTTAGCTGAATATGGCCCTTGAACTAAAATGAGTTTGACACCCCTGGTATGAATGTTTTGTGTTATTGTAAAAAATATACAAAGTAAAATGTGTGTTAACAAAGCAAAGGAAGCGGATCCAGTTTATTAGTTTGTAAAAAGGGGGTGGGAGTCAATAAGTTATACTTCTTCCCACTCCTTTTCGAGCACAAAAAAATTGTATTTATTTATTCGTTCTGACATGTTGTATGATTCTTTGTTATCTGATGATTCTATGTGCTTGAAATAAACTACTACTACTACTAGGGCTGGGTAAAAAAAATCGATTTAATCAATCTTAGATCGATCTCATTTTAATTTTGTGTAATCGATTAATAGTGGATGAGATCGATTTTTCAGAGCAGGACCGAGAGTATGCGGAACCGTGGGTGGCTCCGTTTTGTGAACCCCTGAGGAAGACTTGGTCTAGCTCACGAAAAAGATGCGGAAAAGACGCGGTGGGGAAACCCCTCCACTGGAGGTTCTCCAGCCTCAAACTCGAACCTGCAGTGTGAAGGAACTGGACGCCCGGCGAGTCATGGAAGCCGGTCGTTCTTTGAATAATAACTTGGATCCATACTATCACCTATGGCTGAGTATGGAGTTAGAGGAAGAGCAAAGCAACAATGTCCGACCGCTACCCCCCCACGACCAACATTCACAGTGCGCGTGCACTCCCCTGCCCCGCTCCACTCCGACCAACAATCATGGAGTGCATCCCCCCACCCCCAGTGAGTAGAAGCCTCCAGCCATAAAACAGAGCAAAGATGACGAAGTCCGTTCTGAGCCACTGTAGAAACATGTTTCTGTGCCGTTCATTATTTAAGAGCACATTCAGCAATTTTTTGATGAAATGTCAGATTTATTTCCTTTCTAATATCAATATTGATCCCAGTATTGATGTGTTGCATGACTCCGGTACTTAAATAATCAGATTACTACTCAAAATTGTACTTTGGTATCTCTAAATTACTCTGAATCAATCACTTAATACTGAATCGAATCGATATTGAATCGAATCAAATCATGATTAATCGATTCAGAACCTTATGAATCAAAATCGAATCGATTATGGAAATTGGCTATGATACCCAGCCCTAACTACTATTACTACTAATTGGTCTGAATGTGGAAACTGAACTAAAACAATTGTTAATATCTTACTGTAATTTTTGCATTTCACAAGTTCATCCCAAAGGCCAGATTGGACCTTTTGGCGGGCCGGATTTGGCCCCCAGGCCGCATGTTTGACACCTGCGATTTAGTGGGTTTGTCCATTTTACAGTAATAATAGTGGTTGGGTGTGGGAGTGTATGCCACTCAATAGCCGGTGAATGTCCACTTCACACATATTGGCGTGGTAAAGGACAGAACGTTACTTGGCGGCTGGCTAGGGATTGTCTCCATTTCCTGGTTGACCGCTTCAGTAACTCTAGGCGAGCACGGTGGGGGTGGTGGGGGTTGAGGAGAGAGAGAGGGGTGGTGGGGGGGTGGGATGTGGGGGGGGTCACTCCTCCCATCACACGTTGCTGACCTCAGACCATGGCCTGCAAATGCTAACCTTTTCTCGCCCCTCCGAAATCAAATCAATAACACTTTGGCCAGGAACAGGGAACACTGTGTTGGCATTAATCACCTGCCCTTCCATGCTTGACTCTGCAGTTTGTTCCTCCATGTCTGGCTCTCTGTTTGGTTTAGAACTAATGGATGACTGGCCGTGTTGTAGACTGACTGAATGACTGCTTCTGCGGCCTAATAACGGGCTGCGTTTCAAGCCCAGGCGGACAGTCATCACTTTGTTGACATTGCGAGTTTGTGTCTAAAAGAGTGTCTATCTAGTTTGTTTCAAGCCAAATGGCAAGAATGAGACGTCGACAGTGGAGACAAGACAGCTTTATAACCTGCATCTGATGCACACTATCAGACTTTAGAATAAGGAGGAGGAAAAAAAAAAAGAAGGAAGAGCCTGAGGAGGACAGACAGATGCAGCATGGATGAAGGATACAGTAACGCACAGCAAAGAACTGTTGTTTACTGGGGTGTGTACGGCGTTTGTTTATTCTGAAAGACACAAAACCACGTCTGTGGCCTCTTCCAAATGAGTTTTCCTCTAAATCTAACCTTTATTAAGGGATTCATCCCCATTTATTACAATATTATACTCCATCTAGTGCCTTTTTCCGAGATATATTTTATAAAGAAGGTGTTTGTTGAATGTACTGGACCCATATTAAATAAATATGAAGATAAGAATAAGAGTCTGTTCTCAATTTACCTGGTAAATAAAGGTAAAGAAAAAAACAAAACAAAACATACAAACAAAAAAGGCTAAAACACCAGCTGTTCGATACTTTTTAACCCTGAAACTACTTTTATATTAACTTAAGGGATTTATACCTTATAAATATACATACTGTCCCCGTGTTAAATTAGAAGATAAGACTAAGAATCTGTTCAACTATCTTACCTGATTAAATAAAAGTTTAAAAAAAAAACAAAAAACAGCTGTTTAATACTATTTAACCCTTAAACTACTTTTGTATTAACTTAAGGGATTTATACATTATAAATATACATGTTGGCCTCATATTAAATAAGAAGATAAGATAAGAATCTGTTGTCAACTGATTTACCTGATTAAATACAGATAAAAATAACTAAATAAATAAATAACTAGCTAAAATACCAGCTGTTTGATACTATTTAACCCTTAAACCACTTTTGTGTCAACTTAAGGGATTTATACATTATATGCATACTGGCCCCATATTAAATATGATAAGAATCTGTTCTCAACTAACTTACCTGATAAAATAAAAACTAAAAAAAAAAATAAAAAAAGCTAAAATACCAGCTGTTTGATACTATTTAACCCTTAAACTACTTCTGTATGAACTTAAGGGATTTTTACATTATAAATATACATATTCGCCCCATATTAAATAAGAAGATAAGAACATGTTCTCAACTAACTTACCTGATTAAATAAAGGTTAAAAAGAATAAAAATAAAAGGCTAAAATACCAGCTGTTTGATATTATTTAACCCTTAAACTACTTTTGTATTAACTTAAAGGATTCATACATTATATACATACAGGCCCCATATTAAATATGATACGAATCTGTTCTCAACTAACTTACCTGGTTAAATAAAGGTTTAAAAAAAAAACTAAAATACCAGCTGATTTATACTATTTAACCCTTAAACTATGTTTGTATTAACTTAAGGGATTTATACCTTATAAATATACATACTGTCCCCATGTTAAATAAGAAGATAAGACTAAGAATGTGTTCTCAACTATCTTATCTGATTAAATAAAAGTTAAAAAAAAAAAAAAAAAAAAAAAAAAGCTAAAATACCAGCTGATTGATACTATTTAACCCTTAAACTACTTTTGTATTAACTTAAGGGATTTATACATTATAAATATACATGTTGGTCCCGTATTAAATAAGATAAGGGTTTTTAATCAGGAAGCCGAGGGAGGGCACAAGTAACCCTTAACCCTAAACCCTTATTGTTTATCTGTTTATTTCTGATAACTCACTTTATGTGAAGACTCATAGTGTTTGAAATGTCTGTGTTGTTTGTTTATATACTATGTATTGCTCTGTTTTTTTGTTTCAATCTTTAATTCACTAATCTCTGTCTTTCAGGTCCGTCCAGTCATGTGACCTCTCCCTATATATAGGAGGATCCATATGGGCGGCCTTCTTATACCAGCCCTGATGAAGGCCCATAGGCCGCAACGCGTCGGCTCAGTTTTTATTTGTTCGGCCATGCTTTAATAGAAGCTTTTTAATTTCAACCCTACTCTGAGTGCTTCAGTTTTTACAAACAACTAGTATTTGGATCCCAATGCTGATGAGCACCAGAAGCTAGGAAAGAAGACCAATGATACCCACGCAGCGCTCCAGGCTTGTGTTTTTTTGATCTAAATATCTTTGTGTAATTTTTGCATTTCATAAATTCATCCCGTGGGCCAGATTGGATCCTTTAGCGGGCCAAATTTGGCCCTCGGGCCACATGTTTGCCACCTGTGCATTAGACTTATTACACTGGTCAACAACAAATTTATTGTTGAAGTTTTTTGAGCTGATTTAGGATAATTTTGGTGTGCTGAATCCAAAAATCACATTCATTTTGCTCAATCAGGTCAACTTTCTGAACTATGCTACATATTGGCTTTTTAACATTTTTGCTTACATTTATGGGCATTTTCACATCATATGATACAAAATCCTCTCATATTTCTTGCAATAAATGAGTTCTGAAGATTTTACTTTTGCCAATTTATGATTAATGTTTTTTTTAATATTACAGGTGAATGAAATGGCTTCGACTAGAAGATCTTACAAAAATAAGCCTGACGTATTCTGCTACATCTGCGGTGAATACACCATTGTACCTAACAGGAATCAAGTGATCAAATGATTTTTTTTCTCTTAACACCTATTTTGGGTGAGAACTATATAAAAAAATCAACTGATAAAGTCACAAAAATGTCATCAATTTTGTGAGAAGATCAATTTTTACCTCTGCCAAGGAGGTTATGTTTTTGCCAGGGTTTGTTTGTCTGTTTGTTTGTCTGTCCGTTAGTGTGCAACATAACTCAAAAAGTTATGGACAGATTTTGATGAAATTTTCAGGGTTTGTTGGAAATGGGATAAGGAAGAAATGATTAAATTTTGGTGGTGATCGGGGGTGGGGGGGCCCATGGGGGGGGGCACTGATCAGCCTTGGCGGAGGTCTGCACTCTCCGAGTGCTTCTAGTTTCAAAATCAAACTAGAAAAGCACTCGGAGAGCGCAGACCTCCGCCAAGGCTGATCAGTGCCCCCCCCCCCGTGGGCCTCCCCACGCCAAGGAGGTTATGTTTTTGCCAGGGTTTGTTTGTTTGTTTGTTTGTCTGTCTGTCTGTTTGTCTATCCGTTAGTGTGCAACATAACTCAAAAAGTTATGGACAGATTTTGATGAAATTTTCTGGTCTGCACCCCCCCCGTGGGCCCCCCCACCCCCGATCACCACCAAAATTTAATCATTTCTTCCTTATCCCATTTCCAACAAACCCTGAAAATTTCATCCAAATCTGTCCATAACTTTTTGAGTTATGTTGCACACTAACGGACAGACAAACAAACAAACAAACAAACAAACCCTGGCAAAAACATAACCTCCTTGGCGGCGGTAATCAGCAAAAAAACATGACCTGATTGAGAAAAACAGATGTCATTTTTGGACTTAGCGGTGCAAAATGGTCCTAATTCAGGTGAAAAAACCTAGACAACTTGCAAAAAACATTGTTTTGTAACCCAGTGTTATACATACAGGGTGGGGAAGCAAAATTTACAATGAACATTTAGTTGTTTTATCTCAGCAGGCACTACGTCAATTGTTTTGAAACCAAACATATATTGATGTCATAATCATACCTAACACTATTATCCATACCTTTTCAGAAACTTCTGCCCATATGAGTAATCAGGAAAGCAAACGTCAAAGAGTGTGTGATTTGCTGAATGCACTCGTCACACCAAAGGAGATTTCAAAAATAGTTGGAGTGTCCATAAAGACTGTTTATAATGGAAAGAAGAGAATGACTATGAGCAAAACTATTACCAGAAAGTCTGGAAGTGGGGGAAGCAACAAAAAACGTACCAAAGCTTTTATTAAAGCTCTCAAATCCAAAATCCTAAAGGATCCAACCAAATCCATGAGAAAAATGGCAACTGAACTTGAGGTAGACAACAAGAGCGTTAGAAATGCAGTAAAAAATGATTTGAAGTTAAAATCTTACACAAGAACACCAAAACACTTGTTGACAACAGCAACAAATCCAACTTTAGCAATTTTTGGGAATCATGTTTATGGCCGCCTTCTAGCCCAGATCTAAACCCTCTGGATTCTGCTGTTTGGGGCGTTTTAGAACATGTTACCAATAGAACATCACACAGCAATGTCCACTTTCTTAAAGATACTATTAACTCTTTCGGTGCCAGACAGTTAAGGGGCTAATAAGCCTTAAAAGTGCCACAGAATTTGGCCGTTTTTCAGTATTTTGCGTCATTTTTATAATATTTGAAGAATCCTGCAGGAAACCGCTCGGTAACATCCGACCGATTGCTGATTAGATTCAAAACGCACCGGATGCAGCCGATTCATTATTGATCGTAATTTGCATAATTTATTCGGTCACGTGACCTCAAATTCCCGTCTGATTGGTCTCAAAAGGGGGACACAGAAAGAACGTCATCGAAATGTGAGAAAGAAATGGGGGTGGATGGTTTGTTTGTACACAAATATGGCGTGTTCTCCAAAGCCGATCTGATCGGCCCGTGGCACTTTAAAGGTTGTATTCGTAAAGCCGATTTAATCGGCCCATGGCACTGAAAGAGTTAAAGAAGAATGGGAGAAGTTGTCACTCGAATATCTGAGGAACACTTGCGCAAGTTTCAGGAAGCGTGTGAAGGCAGTTATTGAGAAAGAAGGAGGACACATAGAATAAAAACATTTTCTGTTATGTCCATTTTCTTGTGGCAAATAAATTCTCATGACTTTCAATAAACTAATTGGTCATACACTGTCTTTCAATCCCTGCCTCAAAATATTGTACATTTTGCTTCCCCACCCTGTGTGTATAATATATAATAGTCCAGGACAAACATCCTGCCCCCTCAAATGAAAGTTTACAAAGCTTCAGGAAGTAAGGAAAAGGTAAATGAGCGTTAAGTTTGATTTTCACTTCCGTGGGGGGCACGGTCCACCCCACCCCGTACCCCCATAGTATTATAAGTAGGACGGAAACTGGCCAAGCCCCGCCCATTCTGTGTTTCTGAAGTGACTCCTAACCAGAGGAAGTGCACACATGCTGCCTGCTCCTCCCAGTTAGCAGGACTAGCATCTTTCCCACAGTCCTTTCCTCATGTTCTGCTGATATCCTGGAAGCTCATATCTGACTGGATGCCAAACAGGCTGAGTCATTCAACAGCAGCGATACCAGCTCATAAAGCAGACAGTAGGTGACGCAACAGCAACACCCAGATGATTCAGGTTTTAAGTAACATATTTACCAAAAAAAAAAGACATCATTTTATCAGTAAACAGTTCTCCATCCACAACAGAATACTGTTCTGAGTGTGTGTCTGCATGTGTGGACTGTGATAGTCACTGAATTTATACAAAAAACAAACAGGAATGTCATCTTAGAAGAGAAACAGCCACAAAATAAGACTATGTAAAAAAAGACGTCCACCCAAAGGACAGAGTTTAATAATAACGACTGATTTACTGTTTCAGCTGATGATTTAGTACTGAGGGGCTGTTCAACACTCTGGGAACGTACATATTTTAAAAATTTTTTTTCACATTTTACTATTTTTCCCTTTTTTCCTACAATTTGTTTCACATTTTGTTTACATTTTTTTTCTTTTTTTCCCCATATTTTTTTTTTTACTATTTTTCATATTTGGTTTAGCATTTTTTCCCCCCACATTTTTAAAATATGTTTCACATTTTACTATTTTTCCCTTTTTTCTAAATTTTTTCCACATTTTGTTTACAATTTTTTCCCCACATTTTTACTTTTTTTCATATTTGGTTTAGCTTTTTTTTCTTCACATTTTTACTATTTTTTACATTTACTATTTTTGTCACATTTGTACTACGTATATCACATATATTTTTTTTCGTATTTTTACTGTTTTTTTCCCCACAATGTTACTGTTTTCAAAAATTATTTTTACAGCTTTTCAAATTACTATTTTTCACTTTTTTAAAAACTTTTTTCCCCACCTTTATACTATTTTTTCTCATTTTGTCTACTATTTTTTCGAAATTTTCCCACATTTTTACAATTTTTCATATTTTCTATCTCTTTTTTCACATTTTTACTGTTTTTCACACTTTATATTATTTTTTTTCCCACATTTTTTAGAATTCTCCACATTTTATTTACCTTTTTTTTCCAGAATTATACTGCTTTTTCCACACTTACAAAAAAAATCACATTTTTAAAATCATTTTATCACATTTTTACTGTTTTTCACATTTTATATATATTTTTTCACATTTTTTAGAATTCTCCACATTTTATTTACCTTTTTTTTTTTTTTTTCCCCAAAATTGTACTTTTTTTTTCCACACTTACCAAAAAATCACATTTTTTAAAATCATTTTTTCAGATTTTTTCTTTATCTTTTTTCACATTTTTACTGTTTTTCACATTTTATATACATATTTTTTCACATTTTTTTTAGAATTCTCCACATTTTATTTACCTTTTTTTTTTTTTTTTCCCAAAATTGTACTATTGTTTCCACACTTACCAAAAAAAAATCACATTTTTAAAATTATTTTTTCCACATTTTTACAATTTTTCATATTTTCTTTATCTTTTTTTCACATTTTTACTGTTTTCACATTTTATATATATATTTTTTCACATTTTTAAGAATTCTCCACATTTTATTTACCATTTTTTTCCACACTTACAAAAAAAAAAATCACATTTTTAAAATCATTTTTTCACATTTTCATTTGTTTTTGCATTTTGTTGACCATTTTTTCACTCAAAAGGTGAAAAGCCCTGACCAGAAAACGTAGCAGACAAGCCCGCCAAAAGATCGTCTCCTATCCAAATAATCGTTTAATCGGACTGAAGACATTTAATCGACTCCGACAACAATCGGCAGCTGCAGCTCCAGTCAAAAGATCTGGGCTTCTTTTGAAACTCCACATCCTGAATTGATTGGAGTGAATTCAAGCCCACCGTTGGCTTGCTTGGCGCTCGTCGAGTGTTCCCCTGTCCTTCCTGTGATTGCATTAGCGCAGCCTGGTATCAGCCCTGCAGTCCCATCCACATAAATACTCCTCTCGAGGCTCTTATGTAAGCACATACAGGTGCAGCCATAGAGGGCCTAGCTTGCGTTGGCAGGAAACAGGTGTCTGGCTATTGATAGCATCCTGATGAGGATGAGGATGGGGGTGATATGGGGGGGGGGCTACGAAATGCAGGGTATGAAAATCAGGTGGGTTGTTGTGTCGTCCCTGGGTACGGCAACTACTAATTGTTAGCGATGCTTTTGAGTCTATATCTGTGGCCTGGTGCCAGATGGTTGTGGTTGACGGGGGAAGAAAAGGGAAGGTTCTGGTGTTTATAACAGGTTGTTGATTCCTGATTAAATGCAACCTCAGGGACCCCTTAACACCTGGCTAATAGAGACGTGATATTATTAACAGTATGTAAATGTGTGCAAGAGCAGTAGGTGTATGTTTTCGTGCTTTCAGACGTGCAAATGTGCAAAATATCAGTTTGGTCCAAGTGCAACTTTCAGGAAATCTTATTGTTTTTCTTGTGGTTTCAAACCCAACGTCGGGGAGTTTTATTATTCAGCGAACAAACGGCTTCTTCTTCACAAGACGCGCATTTTCCTGCAGCAGGTGATGAAATTTCAGTGTGTAACGCCACGGAGAACAAAGACTTCATGGTTTTGTGGAATTTCTGGAACGACATGGATTCACAAACAGCAGCTGGCTTCAAGTTTTTAAGGTGTTTTTGAGGTGTTTTTTAACCCTTAGATGCATAAGTGGGTCCAAAATGACCTAATCAGGTTGTTTTATTGCAATATCTCTGTAATAAAGAGTTATAATTTAGGTGCTTCTGTAAAACTGGGTTCATTTTGGTACCTTTTTAGACCCAAAAATAAAAGAGAAATTTAGACATAGATGACACCAGATGAATGCAAAAAAAAAATTGTACTCTTGGTCTGAGCCGTCCCAAAATTAATACCTTTTTAATAAAATATCAGGGCCAAAATTGGGACAGGAAAAGCTACCCAGGTGTCACTGTAAATGGTCTTATATAGCACAATAAATAAAGACACTGTGTTGATCCTAGTGGTTTTTCTAATCCAGGCATGGGGTTTTTTTTTTATGAATCTCAGTCTCATCCCAGGTTTTGTGTGTAACCCATCGTGTCCACTGGTGTTACATGCAGAACCTGCCCATTTAAACACATAAATCGCGAATGATATTGCAACAGTGGTCATTTTTGTGAAACGCTCTGCCTTGTATAATTAGTTCAGTTCCCAAAACGTACCTGTGAGAGAATAAACAGATATACAAAAAAAAAAAAAAAAGCATATAATTTTTGTTCCTTTTTTTCCGTTACATGCCAATTTTTGTATCTGTCAGTCTGCCCCAGGGCAGCTGTGGCTACAGATGTAGTTTACCACCACCAGAGGGAGAATGTGAGCGCGAATGAATAATGGGTCAATAATGTAAAGCGCTTTGGGTGTCTAGAAAGGCGCTATATAAATCCAATCCATTATTATTATTATTATTATTAAAAATAATGTAAAATAATATAAAAATGTGTTTTATCTGAAAAATAGTTTCTTTTTTTTTTTTTTACCTCCTTAAGTATTTGTTTTTAAAATAGACCCAAAGTGCTTCCAAACTTGCTTCATAACATTAGTCTGGTTTGAATTTTTCGCATCCGTGTCTTGTTTTTAGGACCCGTTTTATAGAAGTACCCATTTCATATTCCCCATTACTGAGATTATATTATTTATCATATACTATTTATATCATTATGTTATTCTATTGCTATTATGGGTATTCCTTAATTTTATTGGGTATTTTCGAATTCCATATTTTATATTTTCACACTGTCTTCATTTTGTGTTGCTGTCTTATGTCTTTTAATCTGTAAAAGCACTTTGTGAGGTTTCTTTGTGATAAGTGCTATATAAATAAATTTTACTTACTTAACATATGTTTTATACATTTTATGAAATTGTAGTTTTTGTATTACTATTACTGTCATTTTCTGAATATTTTTGCAATCAAAAGACTCTTTTTCTGAGGTCTGAAGTTTTTTTTTTTTTTTTTTTTTTTTTTTTCCAAAGGTACAGGGCATATTAACCCTCTGGTATCCAGGTGCGCCTTTTAGGCACACTAGCATCTGTCTGCCAAGTGTGCCTAAAACGCACTATTTCTCCCATTTGATCTGTATGATTAGGGCTGACCTTGATTTACAAAAATAAAATCAAATTAGACCAGAAAAATAAATCAATGTATAATATTTAATAGTTTGATTTATAGGTGTGCATTTTACGCACACTTGGTGACAGATGCTAGTGTTTTTACCTCCTCCAAGGAGGTTATGTTTTTGCCAGGGTTTGTTTGTCTGTTTGTTTGTCTGTCCGTTAGTGTGCAACATAACTCAAAAAGTTATGGACAGATTTTGATGAAATTTTCAGGGTTTGTTGGAAATGGGATAAGGAAGAAATGATTAACTTTTGGGGTGATCGGGGGTGGGGGGGCCACGGGGGGGCCCACTGATCAGCCTTGGTGGAGGTCTGCGCTCTCCGAGTGCCTCTAGTTGAACATTTGACCTAGCGCCAAAAATAATAATTAAATTAATTAATGTTGGAGTTAATCATTGACATATGCCAGGATGAAAAAATCAAATAATATGTGATCCACTTTTTATGTAGTATATTGAAAAAAAAAACAACTTATTTTTTTTGTGTTTTTTGCATCCAAAAAAAAGGTTTGTTTACATTACAAACACGGCATTTAAAGGGTTAAAAATGTGATAGTTATTGAGTATTTGGTATTTTTATTTACGGCTCAAGTTGATGAAATAGAAAAAAAGTGTAAAAGAATTAAAAACAAACTGTATGAACATTTTTTTTGACATTATTCCACAAGTGTGTGAAAAAGGCACACTCGGTGCTTAGTAAGGGCCTTGGTGGACGGGATACCTGAGGGTTAATATCGATACAGTATTGTGAAATATATTGCAGAACCAATACTTTCTCCCACCCCTATTCAAAGTCCATCAGTTTGTTGTTTTAAGACCTTTTCTTTGTATTTGGATTTCAACTCCTGTCTATTTTTGGAGCAGTGCTTTAGTTGATCCCCCAAACTTAGTTTAGTTTGATTTATAGGTGACTTGGTGACAGATGCTAGTATTTTTGAACATTTGACCTAGCACCAAAAATAATAATTCAATTAACTAATGTTGGAGTTAATCATTGACATATGCCAGGATGAAAAAAATCAAATAATATGTGATCCACTTTTTATGTAGAACATTGAAAAAAAATAAATAATTTTTTTGTGTTTTTTGCATCCAAAAAAAAGGTTTGTTTACATTACAAACACCGCATTTAAAGGGTTAAAAAAATGGGACAATTATTGAGTATTTGGTATTTTTATTTACGGCTCAAGTTGATGAAATAGAAAAAAGTGTAAAAGAATTAAAAACAAACTGTATGAACATTTTTTTGAACATTATTCCACAAGTGTGCGTAAAAGGCACACTTGGTGCTTAGTAAGGGCCTTTCTGGACGGGATACCGGAGGGTTAATAAACACAATATGTACCAACGTGCAAGATTATAACCAAGATTATTTTCCATTTTTACTCCCTGTATAAAACATAGTTCACCTAAAACAGTCCAACCCAGTCCTGCTGAGGGTCCAAGAACAAGACTTTTCCAACAACAGATGTTCTCCATATTGATTTTTACTCTGATTCGCTTCAACCAGGGCCTAAAACGACTTTGATGCAGCAGGAATAAGAACAAAGTCGAGCGCCTCCGACGACAAAAAACTGCATCTGCACTGAAGAGCGGGAAAAAAAAACCAAACGCAGACGACGTGAAATCGATACCTAAAACACCTTAATCTTCCAATTAAACCTCCTCAGTGGCTGCGGTGAGATGGTAACTGTGATAAGTGCAGGTTGGAAGAAGAGGAGGAGGAGGAGGAGGAGGTGGTGAAACCTACACAGGTACGTCTGTCATGGGTAATTACCTTCTCATCGCCCTCGGCTCTCCAAGCTGCCAGTCGTCTGTCAGAGAGATCAGCTTACCTCTACTTTCAACGTGTGTGTGTGGATACCAGTTTGTCTGGCAACAAGGAAACCATTTGCGAGCGTGGAAAGTGTGTGTGCGTACAGGTGTGGTAACACGGCGAACATATGCAAAGGAAAACTGTTTGCACGTCTGCGCTTTGTGTGAATCTATCCGACAGCGTACGTCGTGTTTAATTGCAAAGTGTGTTTTTTTTTTTTTTTTTGGTCGACTGCAGACATAAAAGTGGAAAAGACCGCAGATGTAAGCGTGAAAATGCACTAAGTAAGACAGCGTGTACCTGAGAAGAAGCGTGTCAGAGGAGAGGGATCGCTTCAACACACACACACAAACACACACACAAACACACACACCTTTTCGAACTTCACAAAGTGCCCATTGAGGTGAGGGCCAACGGGAGGGATTGTTGTGGAACACATAGGAAGTGTGTGTTAAGAGGCGGTGGGCAGGTAATAGAGCAGACATAATGGGAGCTAAGTACCTGTAATCCTTAGAGATATGACTCCAGACGAGGGGGTGGGGGGGGGGGGTATTCCCTCCAGTTGGTGTAATTGGTCCCTGGCCAGGTTGGAGTGTGTGTGTGTGTTGGGGGGGGGTGGAAAGGTGGGTGGTGGGTGGTGGGGGGGGGGTGTCTGGGCCAAGTATCAGGTGTGAGAGGGTGTCAGCTGCACTGAGTGCCTCCTATTGATCCACAAGAGGTTCTGTGTGTGTGTGTGTGTGTGTGTGTGTGTGTGTGACCCAAATTCAGTCAAAGCCTAAGAGAGGAGGGGAAAAAAAAAAAAAAAAAAAAAAAAAGCACATACCTGCATCTCCAGCAGGGCGGCAGGTGCATGAGTAGGTGGATATGGGGGGTGGGGGGGTGGGGGTCGGTAATGACAGTGATAATGATGCTCGACTGCAGGTTGGCTCAGGCCTCGTCCTGGTAAATGAACAAAGTACAACAAGTATGAGCACCTGTGTCAGCCCCCAATGACAGCGTTCCACTATTAGGTTAGAGTTTACAGCAGTTACAGTCATCACAGAGTATGGGTCTGGGCTTTGTGGACTGGAAAAGTTTAAATAAAATCATATTTAAAAAGAAGGAAAAAAAAATGGAACAGACCCACAGAGTATATGTCTTGGTTTTTTGGACTGGAAAGGTTTAAATAATATCATATAAAAAAAAAAAAAAAAAAAAATTAAAAAAAAAAAAGGAACAGACCTACAGAATATGTCTTGTTTTTTTGGACTGAAAAAGTTTAAATAAAATTATATGTAATAATAATGAATGACAGCGTTCCACTATTAGGTTAGAGTTTACAGCAGTTACAGTCATCACAGAGTATGGGTCTGGGTTTTGTAGACTGAAAAAGTTTGAATAAAATCATATTTAAAAAAAAAAAAAAAAAAGGGAACAGACGTACAGAGTATATGTCTTGGTTTTTTGGACTGGAAAAGTTTAAATAAAATCATATAAAAAAATAAAAAATAAATTAAAAAAAAAGGAACAGACCTACAGAATATGTCTTGTGTTTTTGGACTGAAAAAGTTTAAATAAAATTATATGTAATAATAATAATAATAATAATAATAATAATAATAATAATAATAATAATAACATATAATAATAATAATAATAATAATAATAATAATAATAAAGAAAAGAAACAGACCTACAGAGTATATGTCTTGGTTTTCTGGACTGGAAAGGTTTAAATAATATCATATTTAAAAAAAAAAAAAAAAAAAAAAGGAACAGACCTACAGAGTATATGTCTTGGTTTTTTGGACTGAAAAAGTTTAAATAAAATTATATGTAATAATAATAATAATAATAATAATAATAATAATAATAATAATAATAATAACAACATATAATAATAATAATAATAATAATAATAATAATAATAATAATAATAATAAAGAAAAGGAACAGACCTACAGAGTATATGTCTTGGTTTTTTGGACTGAAAAAGTTTAAATAAAATTATATGTAATAATAATAATAATAATAATAATAATAATAATAATAATAATAACATATAATAATAATAATAATAATAATAATAATAATAATAATAATAATAATAATAATAATAAAGAAAAGGAACAGACCTACAGAGTATATGTCTTGGTTTTTTGGACTGGAAAGGTTTAAATAAAATCCAAAAAAAAAAAAAAAGAACAGACCTGCAGACATAAAAGAATACACTGACTGTTAGGAAGGACTAAAGCTGTTTTCACACATTCCTCTGTTTATTCCTATTTGACCTTTGACCTGGTGTAATGATCACTTTATCAATATTAGATCACATTGTGATAATTATTTCATGAGAAAAGGGTGAAAAAATGTCTTCAAACTTTAGAAGTAACTGAGTTTAATAAAGAAATATGTCTGTAATCTGTATATATATATATTTTTTTTTACAATTCTTATTTATTTTATATTGTTTGCTTTTGTACTATCCTTATGCATGTGCACTTTTTTCTTGCACTTCATTCTATTGCTGCCTTGACCAGTGATTTTCCCAGATGTTGGATCAATAAAGTCTAATCTAATGTAATCTAATATAATGCAATCTAATCTAAAATAATCCAATGTAATTGAATCTATTGTTATGTAATGTAATATAAAATAATCAAATGTAATCTAATCTATTGTAATCTAATGTAATGGAATTTAATGTAAAATAGTCTATTGTAATGTAATCTATTGTTATCTAATGTAATCTAATTTTATGTAATCTAATGTAATGTAATCTAATCTAATGTAATCCAAAATAATCTAATGCAATCTAATATAATGTAATCTAATCTAAAATAATCCAGTGTAATTGAATCTATTGTAATGTAATGTAATTTAATGTAAAATAATCTATTGTAATGTAATCTATTATTATCTAATGTAACCTAATTTTATGTAATCTAATGTAATGTAATCTAATCTAATGTAATCCCAAATAATCTAATGCAATCTAATATAATGTAATCTAATCTAAAATAGTCCTATGTAATTTAATCTACTGTTATGTAATGTAATGTAATTTAATGTAAAATAATCTAATCTATTGTAATCAAATGTAATGCAATTTAATGTAAAATAGTCTGTTGTAATGTAATCTATTGTTATCTAATGTAATCTAATTTTATGTAATCTAATCTAATGTAATCCAAAATAATCTAATGCAATCTAATATAATGTAATCTAAAATGATCTAATCTAATGTAATCTAATATGATAATGACTCTTTTTTGTGATATTTTAAAATACTTGCAGAGTCTTCCAACAGTTACATTTCAAATTTTTTTTTTCCTCAGTAATTCATCTGTTTAACTTTATGAATCAATTTAATAATTCTGATTTAACAAAAAAATCTTAAATAATTCAATTATTAAACATACATTTACACATAATACAACCTGCTTGTTTTGTTTTGTTTTTTAATCATGAATGTGTTTTTCCTGCGGTTACCAACCACTGGTTTACATTATTTTAAGACATAAAAAATGTCAAAACTCCACTGCTGCACATAAAGTTAGACTAATTTAGTTTTCAGATTCATTCATTTTTTTATTCCTATTTAATCACCTTTGACCTGATGTATTGATTGCATACTGAGACCCAGTTACACTTTATCAACAATAATAAATCACATTGTTTAATGAGAAGATGTAAAAATATGTTCACGTAACTCTACTTGTAGAAAAGAGGAAAAAAACACTTTCATCGTCCACCTTCGGTAACATTTCAATACTAGTAAGATTTCAGTGATTCATGTGTTAAACTTTGGAAATTGATGTAAACAAATCAATTTAATAGTTTTTATTTGATAAAAAAAGAAAAAGCTTCAATTGTTAAATTATGATTAATGCTTGGATATTTATCATGTGCAACAAAAACTCATATTACAACCTGTTTTTCCATCATAAATATGTTTTACCAACCAGTGGTTCACATTATTTAAAAAATTAAAACAAAAAAATTGCACCTATCACTAAAAAAACTATATTTTCATGTGTGAATTATGAGAAATTATACACACACACACGCACACACACACATATATATATATATATATATATATACATATACATATGATGGTTAAATTGGGTTGATGTTGTCATTTCAACATTATTTGAGTGGATTTTTATTAGTTTCTACAAGGTTTTACAGACACATGAAGGAAAAAAATGACTCAAAAGTACCAAAAATTTGCAATAACTTTGGACTCACTATTTCTGTAAATCAGGTATTTTCCTATATTTAATTTGCTGATCAGGTAGATATTCATAAAAGCTCAGATTAAAGTTGAGGGTTATTATATCAGAAACCGAGAAAACTGGAGAAAAACTGACTTTTTTTTTTTGCAAAATCATTCATTAACTGAACATAAACCCAGTGTCTCCATCCACTGTCATGCTTGTTGTAGAAGATGGCGGTGTTTCCATGGTAACTACAGAGCCTCTTAACGTCCAAATGGGTCATATCTGATGACCATGAAATGACGACAAACTGTATTTTACACCAATTACGTACATGTATTGATAGAATTAGTGGATCTAAAGTTATTGAACTTTTTATATCAGTAAATGTTTTGGTCGCTGGTGTATGTTTGGGTCTTCATGGGTTAAATAAGGGGTGTCAAACATACGGCCCGGGGGCCAAATGCGGCCCGCCAAAGGGTCCAGTTCGGCCCCTGGGATGTTTTTGCCAAGTGCAAAAATTCCACAGTCTTGAATTGAATTAAGCAAAAAAAAAAAAAAAAATTAGCTTGAATCAAGGAAAATATCTTGAATTAAGCCAAAAAAATCTTCAATTAAGTAAAAAAAATCTTGAATTAAGCCAAAAAAATCTCCAATTTAGCAAAAAAATCTCGAATTAAGCCAAAAAAAAATCTTCAGTTAAATTAAAAACAAAACTTGAATTAAGTAAAAAAAAAAATCTTCAATTAAGTTAAAAAAATTCTTGAATTAAGCACAAAAAAAAATCTAGAATTAACAACTTAAATTTTTTTTTCTTTGTTTTAGTGCAAAAAAATAACATTAAATTATGAAAATATTTACATTTCCAAACTATCCTGTAACAATAAAATGTGATTAACCTGAACAAATATGAACAATCTGAAATGTCTAAAGAAAATTCAGCCCAATTTTAACTCTTTTCTGCCTGTTCCTCAGTGTTTAGTGTCTTTGTAGATCTGATCCGTAATGCACATGGACAAATGAGAAGTTGAGGAATAATATTGTTAAAATTGCACCAAATTTTCTTACGTTTTTTAATTTAAATTTCAGTTTTTTCAGGGTTTTTTTTTTTTTTTTTTTGGATAGTTTATAAGAGTAAGTGTTTTCATAATTTAATGTTTTTTGTTTGTTGTTTTTTTTTACTCTAAAACAAAGACAAAAATTGGGAGTTGTCATTATTTATAGGTTTTTCTGTTATTATTTTTCTGGTCCGGCCCACTTCAGATCAAATGTAGCTGAATGTGGCCCCTGAACTAAAATGAGTTTGACACTCCTGGTCTAATCATATTTTCTGTGACTGTATATGCAAGAGTGTGTGTACACGTGGTTGCATTTTGCATCGGTTTCATCCACCGGCGGAAAGCGACGTTATACCAGGGGGGTCAAAGTCATTTTAGCTTAGCCCGATATGACCTGAAGAATATTATATATAGGAAAATAATAACATAAAAACCTCCAAAATGTGTTATTTTTAATATCTTAATGTTAACCCTCTGGTATCCCATCCAGAAAGGTCCTTACTAAGCACCAAGTGTGCCTTTTTGGCACACTTGTGGAATAGTGTCAAAAAAACATTTCATACAGTTTGTTTTTTATTCTTTTACACTTTTTTTTCTATTTCATCAACTTGAAATAGAATAAGAAATAAAAATACCAAATACTCAATAATTGTCAAATTTTTTAACCCTTTAAATGCCATGTTTGTATTGTAAACAAACCATTTTTTTGGATGGAAAAACACACAAAAATATTTTTTTTTCAATATACTACATAAAAAGTGGATCACATATTATATGATTTTTTCATCCTGGCATATGTCAATGATTAACTCCAACACTGGTTAATTTGCATTATTATTTTTGGTGCTAGGTCAAATGTTCAAAAATACTAGCATCTGTCACCAAGTGTGCGTAAAATGCACACCTATAAATCAAACTATTAAATATATATATTGATTTATTTTTCTGCTCTAATTTGATTTTATTTTTGTAAATCCAGGTCAGCCCTAATCCTACAGATCAAATGGAAGAAATAGTGCGTTTTAGGCACACTTAGCCGACAGAGGCTAGTCTGGTAATTTTCTTTTGTTTAAAATGTGCACATTTTAGTTGGTGGACAGAATTTTAAAGATCACGTAAAAATGAACAACTTTTGAATTCTAACCTCATTTAAATTGTGAAAAATAATATGAAGTTTTTTAACACAAAGTGCAAAGTGTGCGTAAAAGGCACACCTGGATACCAGAGGGTTAAATATGATGTTTGTTTATAAAAGTGTTCAAATAAAAACGAACACCTCTGGCACAGGAACTAATTTTGTTAATAATTTAGTTTATAAAAGTAAGTATTTTCATAATTTAATGTTCTTTTTAACACTAAAACAAAGACAAAAATGTGGAGTTGTCATTATTTATAGGTTCTTCTGTTATTATTTTTCTGGTTCGGCCCACTGCAGATGAAATTTAGCTGAATATGGTCCCTGAATTAAAATAAGTTTGACACCCCTGGGTTAAACTGAAAAGTAATGAAGAAGAAAGTCCGATCCACGGTGTGTGATTGGCAGAGGATCGTTAAAAAAAAAAAAAAAACACATGAAAACAAAAGCAGCAGAACATCACTTTGAAGGACTCGCTCACATTTCCCTGCTTTGAAACACATTTGGTTCCGTGAGCTGCTGAAGCATGACTGGAAGTCAACGAGACTACATGATTAAATTAAGGATATACGTATGATGAAGTGTGTGTGTGTGTGTGTGTGTGTTTGCGGTGCTTCCACATGCATGCATTCGTCGCACATGTGCATGTGTGCGTCCCATTTCTTCTGGATATCTGCTAATTGTGCATTTCAATTTCTGCTCAAGTGAGTCTTTTAAGGCAAAACAGATACCGAGAGTTTGAGAGCCGAGAGCGACGGAGAGGTGGGGGGGGGGGGTGAGGGAGGATGGGGGGGGGGGGGGTGTTGGACTGCGAGGACATGAAGAAGTAAAGACAGAGAGAGGGAAAAAAAAAAAAACAGCAGAGATAAGAAACAGGAAAGACAGCTGCTCTTTTCCCTCTCATTTCATCCAGTTATTGGTTAACTCGGTGGAAAGAAAGTAAATGTTCAAGGGATTTCAGGTCTGGCCCCGACTCCGCCAAGGTAGATGTGCGCTCCACTTGAGGTCTAATTCAACTCTTGTGTAGTATTGATCGCGGCGGCGGCCACCAGGGAGCCCGCCGGTCTTTCCTCGGACCAAGGTAGACAACGCTGAGAGAAAAACGTGTTGTAAAATGCCTCCCTCCTTCATCCACTCCCCTGTTGATATCAAGCTGCTGCTGCTTTTTTTTTTCCTGCGACTATCCACTTTTGAGTGCATCACCCCCCTATAACCCCCCCACCCCCCACCCCCTCCCTTCTACACCTTCGGGTTTTGCTGCAGAGTGATGGAACACCTTTAGAAAACAAACCTGAAAAACAATACAGAGCCTAAAATGATATAATTTGTTAACCTGCTGGCACGAAGACTGATTTTAACCCATAAAAAAACAAAAACATCTACTGATATAAACTGTTTAATACTTGTCGATCCACTTAATCTGTCAATCCATGGAAATAATTGGTGTAAAATACACTTTGTCGTCTTTTCATGGTCATCAGATATGACCCATTTGGATGTTTAGAGGCTCCGTAGTTGCCACGGAAACACTGATTCTTCAGTAAAACCCGTGTTATTATTACATCACTTTTTAGACATTTCAGGTTGGTCATATTTGTTCAGGTTATTCACATTTTATTGTTACAGGATAGTTTGTAAATGCAAATATCTTCATAATTTAATGTTATTTTTTGCACTAAAACAAAGAAAAAATAAATTTAAATTGTTAATTCTAGATTATGTTTTGGCTTAATTCAAGATTTTTTACTTAATTGAAGATTTTTTTTTAAACTTAATTCAAGTTTTGTTTTTAATTTAATTGAAGTTTTTTTTTTTGGCTTAATTCAAGATTTTTTTTACTTAATTGAAGATTTTTTTTGGCTTAATTCAAGATTTTTTTTTTTTTTTTTGCTTAATTCAAGATTTTTTCCTTAATTCAAGCTAATTTTTTTTTTTTTTTTTGCTTAATTCAATTCAAGACTGTAGAATTTTTGCACTTGGCAAAAACATCCCAGGGGCCGAACTGGACCCTTTGGCGGGCCGCATTTGGCCCCCAGGCCGCATGTTTGACACCCCTTATTTAACCCATGAAGACCCAAACATACACCAGCGACCAAAACATTTACTGATATAAAAAGTTCAATAACTAATTCTATCAATACATGGAAATAATTGGTGTAAAATACACTTTGTCGTCTTTTCATGGTCATCAGATATGACCCATTTGGACGTTCAGCGGCTCCGTAGTTACCATGGAAACACTGATTCATCAGTAAAACCCATGTCATTATTAGTATTATTATTAGTGGATGTAGACGCATGATTTTACATTATTACGTCACTTTTTAGACATTTCAGGTTATTCACATTTTAGTGTTACAGGAGAGTTTGTAAATGTAAATATTTTCACAATTTAATGTTATTTTTTGCACTAAAACAAAGAAAAAATTAATTTAAGTTGTTAATTCTAGACTTTTCTTTTGGCTTAATTCAAGATTTTTTACTTAATTGAAGATTTTTTTTTTTTTTTTTTTTTTTTTTACTTAATTCAAGATTTTTTTTAAACTTAATTGAAGATTTTTTTTTTGCTTAATTCAAGATTTTTTTTTTTACTTAATTGAAGATTTTTTTTGCTTAATTCAAGATTTTTAAACTTAATTGAAGATTTTTTTGTGTAATTCAAGATTTTTTTTTTTACTTAATTGAAGATTTTTTTGGCTTAATTCAAGATTTTTTTTAACTTAACTGAAGATTTTTTTTTTTTTTTGCTTAATTCAAGATTTGTTTTTTACTTAATTGAAGATTTTTTTTGTCTCAATTCAAAATGTTTTTTACTTAAATGAAGATTTTTTTGGCTTAATTGAAGATTTTTTTTACTTAACTGAAGATTTTTTTGGCTTAATTCAAGATTTTTTTTTTTTACTCAATTGAAGATTTTTTTTGGCTTAATTGAAGATTTTTTTTTTTACTTAATTGAAGATGTGTTTTCTTTGACTTAATTGAAGATTTTTTTTTGGCTTAATCCAAGATTTTTTCCTTAATTCAAGCCAATTTTTTTTTGCTTAATTCAATTCAAAACTGTGGAATTTTTGCACTTGGCAAAAAAATCCCAGGGGCCGAACTGGACCCTTTTGCCCCCGGGCTGCATGTTTAACACCCCTGATGTAGATGTTCATAAAAGCTCAGATTAAAGTTGAGGGTGTTATTAAATCAGAAACCGAGAAAACTGCAGAAAAAGTGACTTTTTTAGTAAAATCACTCGTTAACTGAACATAAACCCAGTGTCTCCATCCACTGTCAGTGATGAAACTCCATGGGTTTTACTGGTGAGTCAAAGTTGTAGAAGATGACCGTTTCCATGGTAACCGCCGAGCCTCTGATCATCCGAATGGGTCATATCTGATGACCGTGAAAAGACGACAAACTGTATTTTACACCAATTATTCACATGGATTCGTGTCTATGATTAGTGGTGTATTATTCTGGGATTTCGGAAATAGTGAGTCAAAAGTTACTGCAAATTTTTGGTGCTTTTTTTCTTTTTTTTTCCACCTCGGTTTGTCTATGAAACCTTGTAGAAACTAATGCAAATCCACTCAAATAATGTTGAAATGACAACATCATCTCATTCCAACCATCAGTTATTCCTTAGAGATCTAGAGATAGATCTAACATATGTAAAAGTTCAAAGGTTATCGGATGTAAAAATGTAAAATCATGCATCTACATCCACTAAAATACTAATAATAACATGGGTTTTACTGGTGAATCAATGTTGTAGAAGATGACAGTGTTTCCATGGTAACTACAGAGCCTCTGAACGTCCAAATGGGTCATATGTGATGACCATGAAAAGATGACAAACTGTATTTTACACCAGTTATTCACATGGATTCGTGTCTATGATTAGTGGTGTATTATTCTGGGATTTCGGAAATAGTGAGTCAAAAGTTACTGCAAATTTTTGGTGCTTTTTTTTTTTTTCCACCTCGGTTTGTCTATGAAACCTTGTAGAAACTAATGCAAATCCACTCAAATAATGTTGAAATGACAACATCATCTCATTCCAACCATCAGTTATTCCTTAAAGATCTAGAGATAGATCTAACATATGTAAAAGTTCAAAGGTTATAGGATGTAAAAATGTAAAATCATGCATCTACATCCACTAAAAGTTGTATTTTACACCCTTTTTTTTTTTTTTTTTTACATATATTGATAGATTTAGTGGCTCAACAGGTATTAAATAGTTTATATCAGTGGCCATTTGGGTTGTTATGGCTTAAATTAAATATCCAACTTAAATTTGAAGGATGATGTGCAGTGTAAGTGTGTATGTGTAGGACACGTGATGTTTGAATTATCTAAAAGTGTGAAAATTCAATAAAGACACTTGAAAAATACATAAATAAATAAAATAAAACACACCTCAGGGATGGGCCATGTTGACCGCTGGCTTTACTGTGTGTTTCTCCACATAGTTTCTGAAGGTAGACGTGGTGTTTTTCGGTCCGTGGCGGGGGCTGGGGGCTGATTCAGCTGCACTGGAGTGGACTGGACCGGAGTGGCGGGGGGGGGGGGGGGGGGGGTTTGGGTAGTTTACGAGGAGGTGATGGCAGGGGTGGGAAGCGCTACCTGCGATGAGAAAAATATGGATTCCTGTCGGCAAGACAAATTGATCTCCAGTGTGTGGGAGGAGCCCGGAGGCTTCTGGAGGGAAATCTGCTGAGAGGAGAGGCGGCGAAACAACAAGACAACAAGCCCCGACTCAGGTTCTCAGACCACCACTGAACTTCAACGACCCCCCCAAAACAAGGACCTGAGAATGTCCAGAAGTGGGCCATGCTTGGTGAATATCTGGTTTTTTGGAAGCTAAATGGTGTAGCGCTAGATCATGGAAATCTGACACAATGGCGGAAGGGAATGACCTGTAGTCGTTATCTAAACCAGGGCTGTCAAAGTCATTTTAGCTCAGGGGCCTAATTCAGCTAAATTGGATCTGCAGTGGGCCGGACCAGAAAAATAATAACAGAATAACCTATAAATAATGACAACTCCAAATTTTTGTCTTTGTTTTAGTGTAAAAAAACAAACATTAAACTATGAAAATACTTACTTTTATAAACTAACCAAAAAAAAAAAAAAAAAAAAAAGAAAAACTGAAATTTAAATTAAAAAAATGTAAGAAAATTTTGTGCAATTTTATCAGTATTCTGCCTCCACTTCTCATTTGTCCATGTGCATTATGGATCAGATCTACAAAGACACTAAACACTGAGGAACAGGCGGAAAAACTTAAAATTGTGCGGAATTTTCTTTAGACATTTCAGGTTGGTCAGATTGGTTCAGGTTATTCACATTTTAGTGTTACAGGATAGTTTGGAAATGGAAAAATTTTCTGAATTTAATGTTATTTTTTGCATTAAAACAAAGAAAAAAATTTAAGTTGTTAATTCTAGATTTTTTTGTCTTAATTCATGATTTTTTTTAACTTAATTGAAGATTTTTTTTGGCTTAATTCAAGAGTTTTTGTTTGTTTTTTTAACTTAATTGAAGCTTTTTTTTTTGGCTTAATTCAAGATTTTTTTGCTAAATTTGAGATTTTTTTGGCTTATTTGAAGATATTTTTTTTTGGCTTAACTCAAGATTTTTTTTAAACTTCATTGAAGATTTTTTTTTTCTTTTTGGCTCAATTCAAGATTTTGTTATGTAATTGAAGATTTTTTTGACTCAATTCAAGATTTTTTGCTAAATTGGCGATCAATGGAAGCATTACTGTATCCACATCTGAGTGGATAATATACTCTAAATATTATAAGTCATAGAGCTGGGAGATGTTTCTCATTTTGTGATCTTTGGAGATGCATTTTGTCCCTCTTTTGTCTTCTGTAGGGCACAAGAGTTTTGCTGTTTTACTAAAAAAAAAAAAAATAATAATAATAATAATAATAATAACAACATGTCCACTGCAAAGGACATCACTTTTTTGTTTTAATGTATGCTGTTTCCAATCAAAACAATTATTTCATGTAAAAAAAAAAGCAAAAACTTTTAATTTCCTGGGCCTCATTTTTAGATTTGACTTGAACTTCCTCCAGATCTACTTCATAAATAACAGCAATAATGTCCAATAACACAATAATTCTTGTCATTTTAAATGTATTTAAGCCAATATTGTCAAAACATTTTGCCAATAATGGAATAATTATCAACATTTTCACAGGAAATTTCTAATGTTAGGCCAATAACGCAATCACTTATTTAAGAACAGGCAAAATGATATGACTTTTTAACTCAAAAACTTTTTTTTTTTTTTTTTTTACAATATCGCAATATTTTTTTACAATATTGGCAGATATTATATTATTGGCTACATAAACTGTCTTTATGAAGCACCAAGCATAGAAACATTAAAGGTCAAAATCAGGTCACTACAAAAAATTTAATAAATAAATAAATAAATACATAAATAAATAATAATAATAATAATAATAATAATAATAATAATAATAATAATAATAATAATAATGCTCAAAAGTATAAGTTAAACTATATATTTGTATAAGGGATGTAACGATATGAAAATTTCATATCATGGTTATTGTGACCAAAATGATCACTGTTATCATTATTATCACGGTATTGTTTGTTGTAATTATCCAAATTACGTCCAAAATTAACGAAGCGAGACTCTCGGTTTAAAAATACGCATTCATTTTACTGTGTGCGGCAACTTAAAAACACATACAACTTTTCACAACTCGTGGCATACATACATCTACTTCTGTGAAAATTTTCCGATACCTCTTGGGTAATGCTAAGCCTCATGGGAAACATAGTTATCTTAATCTTAGCATTCACTATGGCTCATTTTAGCTCAACTTTTGACATAAATCACAAATGAAATATACTGTATATTTTTACTCTGAAATAAATTAACATGAAATTGCATATGTATCATGAAATTATAATAAATCCAAACACAAATTACTTGTAATTTATCTTTCCCAAATAAAGTCACAACATTGTTGAAATGTGCTCAAAATGTTCAAAAAGTACTTATACACACACTGAAATTATATAACCAAGTTGTATTTTGAAAAAAACTAAACAAACAAACAAACAAAAATAATAAAATAAAATAAAATAATAGGCACAATGTACTTTCTATTGGCAGAAACATTCAAATACTAACATGTAAACATCAAACATACAAAAGTGCACTAAAGATGGCAACTTATAGCCATTGTTTGACCATTTTCCAGATCAAGTTTGAGTTGAAAGTGCAGTAATCAAACACGGTTATCATGATCATTTGAATTTAATCGGTAATATGCAAATTTTACCACGGTTTATCATTATACCGGTAATCGTTACATCCCTAATTTGTATGTAATAGTATAATATACACTGTGTGAGTCAGGATTGTCACGTCATTAACTGTTAAAATAATCAACATTTGCATAGCTTCCATTGTTTTTCTGCTTCGTGTGTAACTGTGCATAACCCATGTCCATGTGGCTTCAGGTATTAGTCTGTTTCTAAACTGTTTACTGTAAATCTAGGTGGTGTGTGGTAGGTGTAGTATGCATGGGTGTTGGTGTGTGACTGACAGACACACCTGTTAGTATCTCTTTTATCAACGTCCCCCCCCCACACACACACACACACACATATACACATTCACGTAAACAGGAAAGACGTTATTTGAGCAGAAATGCCAACTGTGTCCTTTGGGAAACGGTGCAGGTTTGTGTTTCTGGCCTGTTTTTATACAGCGTAAAATAATGTCAAACTAGACAGAGGATGAAAATGACGCAAAAGATGGAAAAAGACAGAACACGAATTAAAAAAAAAACAAAAAAAAACGATGGAAGTGTAGTGGGAAACGACATATATTTAGTTAAGGTACTTTTAGTGGCTGCAAAAAAGCTATTACAAGGAACTGGGGAAAGACAGAACCACCAACAAAGGACCAATGGATCACAATTATTAAAGGAATATATACAATGGAAAAAAATAATTAAAAAACTACGACTACAAGAAGCAGAAATGGACAAAAAGTGGAATAAATGGACTGATTACAGAACCAGGAATGATGGAAGAACTGAATAATGTCGATGTAGTGTCATGTACTTTACCCAAGCAAGGTTTTTTTGTTCATTTTTGGTTGTTTTTTTTGACTATGCATTTATAAAATTTCAATAAAATCGTAACTGGAAAAACAAATAATAAAGCAGCGAGAAAATGTCCAGCTTTGGGACGAAGTCAAGGGAAGGTTAACATCTGGTCAAAAAAATTTGATTACAATCATCTAGACCAAACTTATATTTTTTGGGTAGATAATTACTTATATTTTCAGGAAAATGTATTTTGAAATGAGAAAAAATTTGTGAAAAAAATCTTGAGGAGTTTTATGAGTGTGATTGTTTGGAAAGTGACATCGTTCTGGGTTCATTTTATAAACTCTCATAAAGAAACTACATTTATTCCAAATACATTGATATTTGACAATTATATTATTTATCTCATATTCTAAACACACTGTTTAAAATTAATACAGGCATATATATGAAAAATACATTTGTATATAATGTTAATAATATGTGTATGTTGTTAATATTGTAAAAAAAAAAATATATATATATATATATATATATATATATATATATATATATATATGATATTGATGATTGAAATAAAAAATGTTTAATTTGATATTTACTTTTGTTGTCCATCCATGACGCTGCCATTTGTCAAAACTCTTGCTATTTATGTATGATCAAATATTTTTTTTCTACTCTAGGCAAGGCAAGTTTATTTGTATAGCACATTTCAGCAACAAGGCAATTCAAGGTGCTTCACACAGGACATTGAAATAAAAGAAACAAAAAGAAACACATTTAAAACATTATCAAAGAAACATGTAAAAGGTGATTAAAAACAGCAAGTAAGAAAATAACATAAAATAAAATAAAAAAAATAATAAAATAAAATAAAATAAAATAAAAATAATCTATCCAGTTATTAGCTTGTAAAATAGAGGGTTTACGGTATACACTGAATACATTTAAGGATGAAAATAACATAGGAACTTCACTTTTGAGAACGTTGGAATTCTTACAAAAAATAGACGTTAACTTTTTGGTCCATCCGTGACGCAGTAGTTTTTGATATTTTTCATTTAAAAATATTTCAAACTAAATTTTGCCCTTTGAGTCTGTTTAAAATGGCATTTAGACCTTTCCAATTATGTGTAATATTTTTCTTAAACTCGTCTGGTTCGAAAGTTATGAATCCAAAAGTAGTGCGCGGTCCATCTGTGACGCCTTTTGACCTCGCCCTTTGGATTCACAGACGCTTGGACTTCCTCACTTCTACTGCGGTGTGTTTTTATTCAGGTATCTCTACCTCTACTGCCCAAAAAAACAAGAAAAAAAAGAATATATGTATGTTTGCCACCTCTGATAGGAACATGTAAATCTTCTTGCATGAACCATGTGACAGCGAAGGTAAATGTTGCACAAACACACACATCCATCAGAGTGTTGAACAGGTTATCGCCGAACCCATAAATCAAACACAAAGACACATTTCAGGACTCAAACGCGTCAAAGCCATTGTTATTCCAAAAACTACCCAACCACTTCTAGTGTTTGGCGTCTGTAGCGGCGGTCTGCCTGCGAGCGGCGGCCGGGTGACACGGTTATCGCCAGATTGGCACCTGTCACGGCACATCCAAACCTCTGGAAACAAACAATGACGGACAGGTCTGTGTTCCCGACCTGAGGTAGCACCCACGGGTCCTGCATGAAGACTGGGTGGACGGATGGATGAAAGGAAGATCAGAGTAAAAATAAAACACTCGCACATTTTGGCTTTGTTTCCTCAACTATTTTATCATTACATAGTCTAATATTTACAGTTCAACCCTCCAAATAATGCATTTTAGCCATTCCAGGTGGATGTGAAGTCAGATAGATAAAATAGATCATATATAAGCAACAAAATGAATAAAAAATGAACAAAATGAGATCAAATGAATGGAAACTGAACAAAAAAGGCAAGAAAACGTATAAAAAATAAAAAAGTAACTAGCATGATGGACAAAATAATTACCAAAATGAAAAAAAATGACCAATATAAGCAAAAAAATGAGTAAAAAATGAACAAAATGAAATCAAATTAATGAAAACTCAACAAGATAGGCAAGAAAATGAACAAAAATAAGAAAAGTAACTAGCATGATGGACAAAATAATTACCAAAATGAAAAAAATGACCAATATAAGCAAAAAAATGAGTAAAAAATGAACAAAATGAAATCAAATTATGAAAACTCAACAAGATAGGCAAGAAAATGAACAAAAATAAGAAAAGTAACTAGCATGATGGACAAAATAATTACCAAAATGAAAAAAATGACCAATATAAGCAAAAAATGAGTAAAAAATGAACAAAATGAAATCAAATGAATGAAAACTGAACAAAAAAGGCAAGAAAAATTATAAAAAATAAATAAGTAACTAGCATGATGGACAAAATAATTACCAAAATAGAAAAAATGACCGATATAAGCAACAAAATAAATAAAAAATGAACAAAATGAGATCAAATGAATGGAAACTGAACAAAAAAGGCAAGAAAACGTATAAAAAATAAAAAAGTAACTAGCATGATGGACAAAATAATTACCAAAACAAAAAAAATGACCAATATAAGCAAAAAAATGAGTAAAAAATGAACAAAATGAAATCAAATTAATGAAAACTGAACAAGATAGGCAAGATAATGAACAAAAATAAGAAAAGTAACTAGCATGATGGACAAAATAATTACCAAAATGAAAAACATGACCAATATAAGCAACAAAATAAATAAAAAATGAACAAAATGAGATCAAATGAATGGAAACTGAACAAAAAAGGCAAGAAAACGTATAAAAAATAAAAAAGTAACTCGCATGATGGACAAAATAATTACCAAAATGAAAAAAATGACCAATATAAGCAAAAAAATGAGTAAAAAATGAACAAAATGAAATCAAATTAATGAAAACTGAACAAGATAGGCAAGAAAATGAACAAAAATAAGAAAAGTAACTAGCATGATGGACAAAATAATTACCAAAATGAAAAAAATGACCAATATAAGCAAAAAAAAAAGAGTAAAAAATGAACAAAATGAAATCAAATTAATGAAAACTGAAAAGGATAGGCAAGATAATGAACAAAAATAAGAAAAGTAACTAGCATGATGGACAAAATAATTACCAAAATGAAAAACATGACCAATATAAGCAAAAAATGAGTAAAAAATGAACAAAATGAAATCAAATTAATGAAAACTCAACAAGATAGGCAAGAAAATGAACAAAAATAAGAAAAGTAACTAGCATGATGGACAAAATAATTACCAAAATGAAAAAAATGACCAATATAAGCAAAAAATGAGTAAAAAATGAACAAAATGAAATCAAATTAATGAAAACTCAACAAGATAGGCAAGAAAATGAACAAAAATAAGAAAAGTAACTAGCATGATGGACAAAATAATTACCAAAATGAAAAAAATGAGTAAAAGTACAAAAAAAATGTTTAGATAGATAGAAACCAAAGGAAAGAATACAAAATGAATAAAATGCAATAAAATCAATGAAAACTGAACAAGATAGGCAAGAAAATGAACAAAAAAAATAAAAAAAATAAAAAAGTAACTACCATGATAGACAAAATAATTACCAAATTGAAAAAAATGACCAATATAAACAAAAAAAAGAGTAAAAAATGAACAAAATGAAATCAAATTAATGAAAACTGAAAAAAAATAGGCAAGAAAATAAACAAAAATAAACAAATAAGTACCATGATGAGCAAAATAAATAGTAAAATGACATACATAAATAACAAAATGTGAAAAAAAAATGGACAAAAAACCCCAAACAGAAGCAGCAAAATTAACGAAAAATGAACAAAATGAGATAAAACCAATTAAAAAAAAAAATCCATAAAATATTCAAGAAAATGAACAAAAGCACAAGAAAAACCAGAATGACCAAAATAATGAAAAGTCTGATGGATGGATAAAAATGATCAATATAAGCAACGAAACGAGCAAAAAACCAACAAAATAAGGAACAAAATGGTCAAAAATGCACAAACATAAGCAGCAAAATTAATGACAAATGAACAAAATGAGATAAAACTAATTAAAAACATCAACAACGTACTCAAGAAAATGAACCAAAAAAAAGAAAAACGCTGACTTAAAACAACCCACGATTCATGAGGAACTTTATTCTGTCCTGGTGCGACAGAAACGAGGTGAAAAAATGACTTGTCGGGCTAAAGCAGCTGTCATCACCGTATCATTGAAGGAATTAGAGGTTCTTTAAACTTAAGTCTCGGCCATTTCCAACGTTTATTTCTTTGTAGTCGGGACGACGGGGTCAAAGCGGCGGAATAAGCACCTCCTTATTGAAGAAGACAAGAGCAATGATCGATGCCAATCGCGTAATCAGGCTTTATTTGAAGGGGGTCGCTGATTCTCAGTCCATCAAGGTTAAGAGTGCGCCACTTGTCACGGCATGATTTATTATTGCCAGGAGCAGACGAACAACGTTGCATGCCAAAGGGGGAGGGATGTTGGGTGGGGGGGTGTGTGGTGGGGTGAGCGTGTCGTTTGTATTAATAAGTCCAGACGTTATGTGTGAGGCACATTTTGGAAATTACCCTTGAAAAATTAGCGTGTCATGATCAATCGTCATCAAATGAGTCAGAGGGCGTGGCTTGGACTTATTTAACCCTTCAAGACCCAAACACCCACCGTCGACCCACACCAGCTATTGATCTGAACCGACTGATCCACTAATCCTATCAATACGTGTAAATAATCGGTGTAAAATACAGTTTGTCGTCTTTTCACGGTCATCAGATATGACCCGTTCGGACGTTCAGAGGCTCCGTAGTTACCGTGGAAACGCCGTCATCTTCTACAACAGTTCTCAAATGGGGGTACTTGAAATTTTGGGGGAAAAATACATTAAATAAGTCATAATGTACGGAGTATAAAATAAATAATGAGGATTAATGCTGATACATTCGTGTAATAAAATTGACACTTCTGACCTCATTTCATTTCAACGTTTTTTGAAATCTTGGAGACCCCCCCCCCCCCCCCCCCCCCCCAAGCTTTGGTAACATTTAAAGAACATTTCTGTTTTACATTATTTAAAATGGGTTTATTTGAGTAATTATTTTTTGTTGACAGGTTCATTTACTCATTTTTCTTAACAACGAAACATGGCGCGCCTCAGTTTATATTTTGCACACAAAATTTACTGATAAAATGTGTTATTTTTCATATATTTAAGATTGTTTGTTTACAAATTTTTAAAATAAAAACAAACACCTATGGCACAGGAACTACTTTTACCTATTTTTTTTTCCAATCAAAAATGCTGAAGTGATCATTGTAATATTTTTGTTTTGATTTTCCTTTTTATTTATTTCTTCTTAAAAAAATTATCCTCGTGTGGTGTATCTGTAAGTTTATACATTTACGTGTGTTCCTTCTGTAAAATGTACCTTATCTCACTGTAACAAACACCATAAACATCCTGTAAAAGCCTCTGTCAATAAAAACAAATCTTGAAAAAAAAATTCTTAAGAGAGAGTTGGGGGTACTTGGCTAAAAAATTATATTTCAGGGGGTACTCCACTGTAAAAAGTTAGAGAATCACTGTTCTGCAACATTAATTCACCAGTAAACCCCTGGAGTTTGATCAATGACAGTGGATGGACACTGGGTTTATGTTGAATTAATGATAGATTTTTACAGAAAAAGTCACTATTTCTTCAGTTTTTTTTCCGTTTTGATAAAATAACCTTTGAATTTATTCTGAGATTTAATGAACATCTACACGGTCAGTGAATTAAACATACAAAAATACATGATTTTAACTGGAAATATTGCAAAATTCAGACGATACTATTATAATAAATGGTAATAAATCATTTAAGGAAGGTTAAATAGTGAGAAAAATTCAGTTTGTATGTGCCAAAAAAGGCACACCGGGTCAATATAGTGGATTATTATTGAAATATCCTCAGTGTTTTATTCCAGCGCTGACGGATGGGTCTAATATGTCCGTTTTGTCATCATTATTACATTGCGGTCTTTTCCTGCGATGGCGAAAAAGTGTAAAATGTAAATATTTCAGTTGAAAGGATCAGCGCTGTGAGTGATGCGTATTTACAAACAGGACGTGGCCGGGACGCTCCAGCCCGTCCGTGGGAAAACAGTGGTATATGGGAGACGAATGGAGCGGAAAGTGCATTTTTCATCCCGTTCCCCTCTGTTTGTGCTCCCCTTACACACACTACACAACAGGGAACACATGTAATGCATCACACCGTGATTTCTGACAGCGAGGTGGAGGTAATAACTTTAGGACGCCCGCTCCCTTTACCCCCCCCCCCCCCCCTCCCCTCCTCCTACGCCCCCTCTCAGCGGCTCGACGCTCTTATGTCAGCCATCGATCTGCTTCCTGGAGACAACTCATTTCATCGCCATGACACGCCATGATGGACCGGCGCGCCCTCAACCCCTCGACTTATTCCGGGCTCTGTGCTCCGGCACGCCTCCGTCAGAGAGGCGGCGTGTCGGACGCTTGGCGAGTCTATTGATCTGCCACGAGTGGACGGACAGCCGGGCCCCGGTGCCATTCACTTCTGCTGCTTTGTTCATTTCTGGGGTCTCAGCTCTGTCAAGGTTTCACAGACTCTGACGGCCTCATTGTGTGAATGTTGTGTGTGTTAACGGCAAAACCTGATGTGGAATTATTACACAGACACTGATGAGGATGTGAGTGTCCATAAAGGTGCAATCAAATCTGCTTTTGATCATATCTTCTATTTTCTATTTTTCCTCTATTATATAATACAGGGTGACACAAAAAAACAGGAACTTTTTAACAATCCAATAAAACCAAGAGTGATGGAAGAAAAATATTTGATTCATAGTAACTGAAACCTTAAAACATGCCATTTAAGAAACAATGATGGAATTTTCATTTTTTTTAAATTACAGGGTGACCCAAAAAAAACGGGAATTTTTGAATAATAATTTTTTGAGTAATTTAAATATGGAAACAGAAAACTAGAATACAAAGTCAAGTGAGCAGAGGGATGAACCAGGGGACAGACTTTTCTCAGTATACCAAGCATCTTCATTGGTCTTTTGCAGACATGACTGATATGGCTATTCCAATTAAGACCTTCATCCAGAACAACACCCAAAAATGTGCTGTGAGGTACTTGACGGATTTCAGTTCCGTTAATTAATATTTTAGCTTCTTCTTTTGTGTAGGATTTATTTTTGTTGCAGAAGATCATGAAGTTACATTACATGTGATACAGGGTGACACAAAAAAAACGGGAACTTCTTAACAATCCAATAAAACCAAGAGTGATGGAAGAAAAATATTTTATTCATAGTCATTGAAACCTTAAAACATGCCTTTTAAGAAACAACGATGGAATGTTCATTTTTTAATAATTCCTTCCTGTAGATGGCGTCCTCCCGTACGAATGCATTCTTGAAATCTGCTGTTGAGATTCCTCATTGACCGCTGCAACATCTCAGCTGGGATACTGTGAATTTCATCCTGAATTCTCTGTTTTAACTCATCCACAGTTCTTGGTCGAGTCGTGTACACTTTACTCTTGAGATAGCCCCCCAAGAAAAAATCACAAACGAACAAATCTGGCGATCTAGGGGGCCAGGGAACGTTACTGAATCTTGAGATCACACGGTTACCGAACAATTCTCGCACAGCCGCCAAAGGCTACTAAAATGGGGGTGTGTTTACTTGCTCAAGGTCACTGTCTCGCAGTGCTGCCACTTTCTCATGTCTGCCAATACGCACTTCAAAAATTCCCGTTTTTTTTGGGTCACCCTGTAATTTTAACAAAATGAAAATTCCATCATTGTTTCTTAAATGGCATGTTTTAAGGTTTCAATTACTATGAATAAAATAGTTTTCTTCCATCACTCTTGGTTTTATTGGATTGTTAAAAAGTTCCCGTTTTTTTGTGTCACCCTGTATATGGGCTAAAATTTGCTTAGAGGTCTTATTTCTGTCTTTGTGCATAAGAAATCAATCTAAGTGAAATGCAAGTTCTGCAAATTTGCAGGATTTCAGTTCTGTTGCAACATGTTGATGGTCGTATGAACTATGTTTTCAGCTCAAAAATGTCCAATTTCATCACAATTAAGGCTGTATTTTCATGTCACAAATGGACAAGTTATGTTTGAACTGAATTTACCTGAAAAACAAATATTCCATTCTTTTAGATTCCCCAATTTTTCTTACAAGATTCTATCCGACATATCACGTTTTATTTTTACAGGTTGCAATATGGAGTATGGTGCTGATCCATCCTGCTTATGTTACACCAATACATACATTAACCCTTTCATGGGATGGGATGGGATGTGACCCATAGTTTATGATGGGAGTAAATTTACTCATCTTCTTTGCATATTGTCACAGGGTGGCGGCCATATTGGACTGCTTAACATGTAAAAAAACAAAAACAAAAAAAACCTTCAAACATATTTACAAGTTTTTTGTGTTTTTTGTGGGGGTTTTTTTTGTCAGTATCCTTAAAATAAACTAGAACATTTGTAGGAACTAAAATGTGGTAAGTTTTAGTAACTTTTTAGCTAACCAGCTATGCTAACTGTGCTCTATGCTAATTGACGTTAATATTAGATACTATATTCATTAATATGTAATGCCAGTTCCAAATAAATGAATAAATGAAAAAGCTGTAACATGAATACATTGAAATCTGCAGTTACTTTGTGTCAAGTATCCTTTAATAGAAACAGATCAGATTTTGATGTAAGGACAGTGAACGCATCATTGAACTTATACTTTGCTCTGTTTTAAGGATGTTTTTGAGCACTTCCTAAATTCACAGGGGTCTCAACCGGGTTACTCCGATACAAAATAATCAACGTCTCAATTAAAATGAAACAATTGGCGCTAATCACACCTGACCTGGACACCGTTAACGTTTACCCATGATGCTCTACCGGCGCTGGCAGTGTTAGCGCCCTGCCTCTGTCACTTTGTTGTGTTTGGTGTCGCATCCCCGAGGCAGTACAGGTCATCCTGATTTGCGCACAAGTGTTGAACCTAACACCTGACCCCGCGGCATTATGGGAAAGATCCAAAGCCGATGTGACACATGACTACAAACGGGCATAAACACGAACGCTTGCCTCGTTTCCGTTCCGCCGCTGAATATTTCTCCGCTTAAAAACCCACAGCTACATATTCATGGTGTCAGACGGACAACATGCGTAAGGTAAAATAAAGAAACCTAGCGCTGATTTTATGCTCATTATGATAAATGTGTGCAAGTGTGAGGCGTGTGTAATAGTGTGTGTATGTGTCCGAATGGGTGTTTATGTGTGTGTGTGTGTGTGTGTGTGTTCGTGCCAGACTCAAGTCAAGGGCAGTAATGCAAATTGTCCTGTCACTTTATTTATTGCAGGATGGGTAGATGTGTCTGTGTGTGAGGTGAGAGAACAAGGGGGGGGGGGGTTAGGAAGGGGGGGGTGGTTTGAACAGCACACACATACTTGTACAACACACACACTTTCCTTAGTAGAACCTCAGGGCAAAGCTGAGCCTCAACCTGAACTTGGGAGTTCATTTTGTTTCTCTACGTCTGGAGCAAAAAGAAATAGCCCGGGGATATTTCCAGTATTTTTTTTTTTTGTCTTTTTTTTTTTTTTTCTTCCTTGCCTGCCTGTTCACTTAATGTCTCAGTAAAACCTCTAGAATTACAGGCAGAAAGGTAATTTGCCAGCGAGGAAGCTTTATTTTCCAGGGTTCCCAATTGTTCTGACAGCCAACCTTGTTCGTAAGATCCTTCCTTTGTTTTTTTTTTTTTCTTTTTTGGTATGTTTCTGTATATGTGTATGTGTGTGTGTGTGTGTGTGTGTGTGTGTGTGTGTCGGTGGAAGTGTGGATGGGAGCTAATAAATCAAAAATCATGAAAATAAGACCAAGGAAAGGGTTAGAGGAAGCGTCTCCAACACTGCAGGCATTGCAAAAAAACTACATATTTAGTCAATTTCCCAAAATGGGAGAAATCCACCTCTCAGTAATAATAACAATAACAATAATACACTCTTTATATTTGACTTTTTGTACAAAAACACACAAGCCTGAGGTTGAAGAGAGCAGCATATTTAAATCATTCCTTTTCCAAATAGAGGACCTAACCCTTAAAACCTAATTACAGGTACAAGAAAAAAAAAAACGTTATCATCTTTGTGGCTTTCAGTGCTTCTGCTACGTGTAAGAGCACGGCCTCTGAGTATTAGCGGAGGCGGTTTAAGAGAAAAAGTTCATTAAATACCTCGGGGATTAGCCGCCAGAGTTGTCCTGGCGTCTCAGCTGGCAACGGTTAAACCTTTTGCACCTGCTTCACCCTGAGGTTTTTCTTTTTTTTTCCTCTTTTTGCTACTTTAACCCATAAAGACCCAAATATCCACCACCGACCAAAAGTACTGATCTAATTTGTTTAGTACCTGTTGATCGTCTAATCCTATCAATACATGCGAGTAACCGGTGTAAAATGCAGTTTTTTTTCTTTTCATGGTCATCAGATATGACCCATTTGGACGTTCAGAGGCTCCGTAGTTACCATGGAAACACTGTCATCTTCTACAGCATTGATTCACCAGTAAAACCCATGGAGTTGGATCAATGACAGTGGATGGACACACAAAATGACACAAAAAAAAAAAAAAAAAAAAAAAAAAAATCAATAAAATATTAAGCTACATGAAAAATTAAGCCACAAACTGAACAAAAGTGAAGAAAAAATAGCAAAAGAGGCAATGAAATGTAGAAAAATAAACAAAATAACAAACAAAACAATTAAAGAATTAATAAAATGATTAAAAATGAACAAACTGAATTGAAAAAAATCGGAAAATAAGTGGCGCATTTGGATGTTGTGTGGCTCCATAGTTACCGCGGAAACACTGACATCTTCTACAACATTGATTCACCAATAAAACCCATGGAGTTGGATCAATGACAGTGGATGAACACAAAATGACAAAAACAGAAAAAAAATAAAATAAAAAATCAATAAAATATTAAGCTACATGAAAAAATAAGCCAGAAACTGCACAAAACTGAAGAAAAATAGCAAAAGAGGCAATGAAATGCAGAAAAATAAACAAAATAACAAACAAAGCAATTGAATAATTAATAAAATGATTAAAAATGAACAAACTGAATTGAAAAAAATCGGGAAAAAAGTGGCGCATTTGGATGTTCTGGGGCTCCGTAGTTACTGTGGAAACACCGTCATCTTCTACAACAATGATTCACCAATAAAACCCATGGAGTTGGATCAATGACAGTGGATGAACACACAAAATGACAAAAAAAACAACAACAACAAAAAATCAATAATATATTAAGCTACATGAAAAAATAAGCCAGAAACTGCACAAAACTGAAGAAAAAATAGCAAAAGAGGCAATGAAATGTAGAAAAATAAGCAAAATAAACAAAGCAATTAAAGAATTAATAAAATTATTAAAAATGAACAAACTGAACTGAAAAAAAATCGGAAAATGAGTGGTGCCGTGGAAACGCCATCATCTTCTACAACATTGATTCTACCTACAGGAACAAATTCATTTATATCATCTATGTATTATTTTTTTTTCACTTTAACCTACTATAAAAAAAATAAAAGGCCAGAAAATACAAAAAAATATATAAAATCCAACTTGAAAAATGTATATAATTTATTGCATAAATAACACAAAGATGCTTAACGAACCTTTTCAAAGACTTTAGAAGTGAATATTGGTTCCAAATATTAGGTATAGAAAATTAAAATTGGAATAAACTAAAACTATACTCAAATATTTGACATAAAAACATATTGTTACACTGGCATTTTCTCCGGAAAAGTGCAGTAATGAAACACGGTGATCATGATTAGAATTTAAACAGTAATACTAACTGTCTGCAATTTTATCATCATGGTTTATCATTACATCCCTCGTCTAATGTTAGAAAATACATGTTCCTTTCACCTTACATGTGTTTTTCTTGTATGTTTTATATATACTTGTTGGATTTTTCTCTATTTTTGGCCACTTTTGGGTAAGGAACCAAATAGGGTAACTTCATGAACCTTGATTTTCTATATAGCAATAAATAAAAAAAAATTGTAAAATTTCACAAAAGTAATAAAGTCTTGTTATTTCCTCCAATAACTCACTAAAGCTGACATTTTGAATTTCAGAGTCGTTCTATGACTGAACCATAAAGGGTTAAAGGGGGAAAAAATGCACACACAATCTTCACCTGAATGGTAATGAAATCAGCCAATTTAGCCTGAAACAGAAAAAAGTTGGGGGGCTCGGATGGATGGCATCGAAGCATCAAAAGTGGAAGAGAGAGAGAGAGAGAGAGAGAGAGCGGTACTTGAGACGGCGGTGGCGGCGGCGAGGGGAGAAAGTTCCGGAGAGGTGGGCAAATCTGTAAAGCGCTGGAGCTGAGAGGGAGAGCGAGTCACCTCATCAGGCGTAGATTTTACAGCCCCCGTCGCCCTAATCCTGACAAGCCGTCCACCATTAGGGAAGCTGCACCTCCCACCCCACCCCCGACCTTCCTCCTCCTCCTCCTCTTCATCCTCCCTCTGTATCTGTATCCCTCACTTCATCTGAAGATGAAGGGGAGGTATTTATCTGATTAAAGATGGCCATGATTTCAAGAGGGAGGACGACAGAATCAGAATCAGTTTTTTTTTTTTTTTTGCCATGGAAGTAAACAGAGTAAAAAAAATAAAATAAAATAAACAAGTAAGATACAGTTATAGACGACTATAACATTTTGCAATGTGGTCCACACTAATGGGTTTGATTGAGTTGGATCAATATATAACTGAGGTCCATGGGATATATCTTGCATAAACTAAAAAAAGCTAATGTTTCTTATGTTCATTATGTTCATGTCTTTAAAAATTCCATAATTATTAATTACAGAACAACAACAACAACAACAACAATAATAATAATAATAATAATAATAATAATAATAATAATAATAATAATAATAATAATGGATTAGGTTTCTATAGCACTTTTCAAGGCACCCAAAGCACTAAACATCATTGATCCATTATCTCACACTCACATTAACAATCACTTATTAATAAAAAATGACTGCATTTTCTAAAATGTCAACGAAATAACCGTCCGAATTCAATAACAACCACCTTCTAATTAGCTAAACAATAATAAAATGAGCTTATTCAAAAAATGTGTTGTTTGTGTTCTTCTTATTAAGTTGAGATAATCATGACAGATATTTCTTTTTTGGTAATATATTGAATTTTATTTGACTTTCAACTAAGTTACCCATTTAAAAAAACAACAACAACAACAAAAAAAAAAACACCAAATCACATGACCTGCACCACATGATGTCATTTCCTTGTTCTTTCTTCTCTTTCTTAGTTATTTAATATAAAATAGTGTGAGTCCAGTGTGATTTATCAACAGTTTTACAACAATATCTTTATAAACAACTCAATTTTATATATATGTAGAGGAATCTCACTGTAAAAATGCCATGTGGTGTTATAGTTATGTTGATTTTAGGCCTGAAAACAGCAAAAATGTCACCTACATAACCGTCCGAATTCAATAACAACCACCTTCTAATTAGTTAAACAATAATAAATTGAGCTTATTTGAAAAATGTTTTGTCAGATCTTTCTTGTTTGGCAGTATATTGAATTTTATATGACTTTCAACTAAGTTACCCATTAAAAAAACACCAGATCACATGACCTGCATCACATGACCTGCATCACATGACGTCACTTCCTCATTCTTTCTCCTCTTTCTTAGTTATTTAATATAAAATAGTGTGAGTCAAGCGTGTATTTATAAGCAGTGTTACTACAATATTTTTATTAATAACTTCCAAATTCAATTTTACTCAATTGTATATATATATATATATATATATTTAGAGGAATCTTTGTTTAAAAATGCCATGTGGTGTAATAGTTATGTTGATTTTAGGCCTGAAAACAGCAAAAATGTCAAATAAATTCCCATCCGAATTCAATACCAACCACCTTATAATTAGCTAAACAATAATAAAATGAGCTTATTTGAAAAATGTTTTAATTGTGTTCTCCTTCTTACATTGAGAGAATCATGACAGATATTTCTTTTTTGGCAATACATCGAATTTTATTTGACTTTCAACAAAGTTACCCATTACAAAAACTCCAAATCACATGACCTGCCCCACATGATGTCATTTCCTCGTTCTTTCTCCTCTTTCTCAGTTATTTAATATAAAATAGTCTGAGTCCAGTGTGATTTATCAACAGTGTTACTACAATATCTTGATTAATAACTTTTAATTTTACTCAATTGTATATATATATTTAGAGGAATCTTTGTGTAAAAATGCCATGTGGTGTAATAGTTATGTTGATTTTAGGCCTGAAAACAGCAAAAATGTCAACTAAATAACTGTCCGAATTCAATAACAATCCCCTTATAATTAGCTAAACAATAATAAAATTAACTTATTCGAAAAATGTTTTAATTGTTTTCTCCGTCTTACACAGAGAATCATGACAGATATTTCTTTTTTGGCAATATGTCGAATTTTATATGACTTTCAACTAAGTTACCCATTACAAAAACACCAGATCACATGACCTGCCCCACATGATGTCACTTCCTCATTCTTTCTCCTTTTTCTTAGTTATTTAATATAAAATAGTGTGAGTCAAGTGTGTATTTATCAGCAGTTTTACTATAATATCTTTATAAACAACTCAATTTTATATATATTTAGAGGAATCTTTGTGTAAAAATGCCATGTGGTGTTATAGTTATGTTGATTTTAGGCCTGAAAACAGCAAAAATGTCAAATAAATAACCGTCTGAATTCAATACCAACCACCTTATAATTAGCTAAACACTAATAAAATGAGCTTATTTGAAAAATGTTTCAATTGTGTTCTACTTAAGTTGAGATAATCATGACTGATTCTTCTTTTTTGGCAATATATCGAATTTTATATGACTTTAAACTAAGTTACCCATTAAAAAAAACACCAGATCACATGACCTGTACCACATGATGTCATTTCCTCATTCTTTCCCCTTTGTCTCAGTTATTTAATATAAAATAGTGTGAGTCCAGTGTGATTTATCAACAGTGTTACTACAATATCTTTATAAATAGCTTTCAATTTTACTAAATTGTATATATATTTAGTAAAAATGCCATGTAGTGTTATAGTTATGTTGATTTTAGGCCTGAAAACAGCCAAAATGTCAACTATATTACCCTGTATAGGTAACTCAGAAGTCTCTCAGTTATATTTTGACCCATGTATAGCGGTACCGGTTATGGTTCTGCGTAAATAATGCAAGTAATTAACAGTGCAATTATTAATTAATTAATTAATTATTGTTATCTATGATCTTATTCAGCAGGTGGATAAAGTGACAGTGCAGTGTATTTGGTGTTGGTGCAGGGGTAGATGATTAGGAATGTCTGTCCGTCACACACACACACACACACACACACACACACACACACACATATATATATATATATATATATATATAGTGTTTCTGTTTGTTTTCTAAGTAGGATCCAAATCAATATTCCCACTCCAGGAGCCTTCAAAGGCAGCCAAAAGTAGCCAAGTGAAAATCCTTGTTTGGGAAACAGCAATCGAAGCACAGGAGCATTGGATTTTTGGTGCAAAACAAACCAAAAAATAATAAAAAAATAAAAATAAAAAATACATATATATGATGATTATGGAAACGAGCACAGACGGGAGCGATATAAACAATGTAATGCCATCTCCCCCATTTGGTTTAATTAATTGCTTAATGCCAATAATATTACTGTAATGTGATGCTAATTACTGGGTAATTATGTAAACGATGGTTAACTATGATGATCAACGCTCAAATTAGCATTCACATCATTTCAGCATTATGCCCACCTCTTATAATTGCATTAAAAGATGTACACAACTTTGAAATGCAAGCAGAAGAACCTTTTTTTTTATTTTTTTTTATGAAGAATATGTGCATGCACCCCCCCCCCCCCCCCCTTTTACTCCAACACACATCACAGTGCGCACATACACCCTTCCCTCCACCTCTGTACTTTTTTACGCACAGAATCCGCAGAAACATCTGTTAAGTAGGAGCAAATGTCAGCTAATTATTTCACCAAAGCATGTTTTTAATTGATCAACAGGGGAACAGCTGTAGAGTGGGTTCTCGCGTCACGGCGCTCGCTGGATGAAGATGGAGGAGGAGGAGGAGGAGGAGGAGGAGGAGGAGGGAGGAGCAGATTTTCTCTGAAACACAGCACCCAACACTCTACACCCTCACCCACCGAAGTGTAGACGCTAAAGGTCTGACCTGTCATTTTAACCCTCCGCCATCCCGTCCACCAAGGCCCTTACAAAGCACCATGTGTGCCTTTTTGACACATTTGTGGAATAATGTCAAAAAAATTTTCATACAGTACAAAACAAGGAGCTACTTTATGTTGAAATAAATGTTGGAATGGCAATCAATTAAAGTTCGCTCTCTGACGGGACATTACTGTGTTTTGACCCACTAAGGTTCTTATGATTCATGCATGAAAGGGTTACATGTAGGAAAATACATTATTTTCACTGAGAAAAAAAAAAAAAAAAAAAAAACGCAAAATACAGAGGATAAAATAATAGTAAACAGTAATAAATTACTTAACCCTCTGGTATCCCGTCCAGCAAGGCCCTTACTAAGCACCAAGTGTACCATTTTGGCACACTTGTGGAATAATGTCAAAAAACTTTTATAGTTTGTTTTTAATTCTTTTACACTTTTTTCTATTTCATCAACTTGAGCCATAAATAAAAATACCAAATACTCAATAATTGTCACATTTTTTTAACCCTTTAAATGCCGTGTTTGTATTGTAAACAAACCATTTTTTGGATGCAAAAAAAAAACCACAACATTTTTTTTTTAAATATACGACATAAAAAGTGGATCACATATTGTTTGATTTTTTCATCCTGGCATATGTCAGTGATTAACTCCAACACTGGTTAATTTGCATTATTAATTTTGGCGCTAGGTCAAATGTACAAAAATACTAGCATCTGTCACCAAGTGTGCGTAAAATGCACACCTATAAATCAAACTATTAAATATTATATATTGATTTATTTTTCTGCTCTCATTTGATTTTATTTTTGTAAATCCAGGTCAGCCCTAATCATATAGATCAAATGGAAGAAATAGTGCGTTTTCGGCACACTTGGCAGACAGATGCTAGTCTTGTAATTTTCTTTTGTTTACAATGTGCACATTTTAGTTGGTGGCCAGAATTTTAAAGATCATGCAAAAATGAACAACTTTTGAATTCTAACCTTATTTAAATTATGAGAAATAATATGAAGTTTTTTAACACAAAGTGCAAAGTGTGCATAAAAGGCGCACCCGGATACCAGAGGGTTAAAGACATTTTGAGGGGTTTTCTTTCTTCCCGAACCGAACCGTGGCTTTCAAAACTGAAAACGTACTGAACCGAAAATTTTGTGTACCGTTACAGGCCTATTAATTTGCATTATTATTTTTGGCGCTAGGTCAAATGTACAAAAATACTAGCATCTGTCACCAAGTGTGCCAAAAATGCACACCTATAAATCAAACTATTAAATATTATATATTGATTTATTTTTCTGCTCTCATTTGATTTTATTTTTGTAAATCCAGGTCAGCCCTAATCATACAGATCAAATGGAAGAAATAGTGCGTTTTCGGCACACTTGGCAGACAGATGCTAGTCTTGTAATTTTCTTTTGTTTACAATGTGCACATTTTAGTTGGTGGCCAGAATTTTAAAGATCATGCAAAAATGAACAACTTTTGAATTCTAACCTTATTTAAATTATGAGAAATAATATGAAGTTTTTTAACACAAAGTGCAAAGTGTGCATAAAAGGCGCACCCGGATACCAGAGGGTTAAAGACATTTGAGGGGTTTTCTTTCTTCCCGAACCGAACCGTGGCTTTCAAAACTGAAAACGTACTGAACCGAAAATTTTGTGTACCGTTACAGGCCTATTAATTTGCATTATTATTTTTGGCGCTAGGTCAAATGTACAAAAATACTAGCATCTGTCACCAAGTGTGCCAAAAATGCACACCTATAAATCAAACTATTAAATATTATATATTGATTTATTTTTCTGCTCTAATTTGATTTTATTTTTGTAACTCAAGGTCAGCCCTAATCATACAGATCAAATAATCATTCATTTTACATTTTTTTTAACCCTTTAAACGATCTCTTTTCATCATGATGTCACTACATATTTTGATGCAAAAAACACAAAATATGTTTGTGTTTTTTCAAAATATTACATAAAAATTGGATTAAATATTGTTTGTTTTTTGCAGCCTGGCATATGTCAGTGATTAACAGCAACATTAACAATGTTAATAAATTAATTTAGACCCTCACCTCTCAAATGAAGCCCAGATATCAGTAAAAGCAGGATTTATGCCTTAATGCTTTTGGATCAAAAACAGTGGTTCTAATGGAAGAAATAGTGCATTTTAGGCACACATGGGACACAGATGCTAGTCTGGTAATTTTCTTTTGTTTACAATGTGCAAATTTTAGTTGGTGGCCAGAATTTAAAAAAATCATGCACAAATGAACAACTTTTGAATTCTAACCTTATTTAAATTGTGAAAAATAATATGAAGTTTTTTTAACACGTTGTGCAAAGTGTGCCTAAAAAGCACACCCGGATACCAGAGGGTTATGTATTTATTTCAACCTGTGAATGTAACAGAGCCACAGGAGGAGCACTTCACCTTTAACCTGGAATTAAAGGGATATTAACAGGTTCAGATTCAAATCCAAAATGAGCGACGCTATACATCGAGAGTGAACAAAGATCTGCGGTTACTCATTAAACATGTGGAGCGTTCAGTTTGATCTACGCTGCATTTCCTGTAGAATTTGGGGAGCTACGTCAGGTTTTAAACAGTATATTCCAGGAAGCAGAAAGGAGCAGTGTTCACCCATATGTGTAGGAGGCAAAGGGCTTGACAAGGCCGATCGATACCAATGACTCAGCGATGACTCTGCAAGATGCTGAGATTTCATTCAAAACTTACTTCACAGTCCTTGGAAAATACACCGTAGGCTTACAGCTTAAGGAGATTTACACTTAAAAAAAAAAAAAAAAAAACTATTAGAAATATAGAATAAATCCTGATTTTAAATGGTGTCATGTCAGAGAGTTTAGGAAATAGATTAAACGAGTTAGAACGAAGGGTACATTAGTGTGTAGTGTGTCTAGAAATGAGGGACACTGTGTTTACACGACCTGCAGCCACTGTACTGTTAGCACGGCTCAGATCACTTAGAACACGGGCCGAGTAGGTACTAGAAAAGTACCTGGTACCGGCACCTAATGGAAAACCCTAAAACCCAAGCAGAGTTTAGTAGGTACTAAAAAGTACCTAATACCATCATCTAATGGAAAACCCTAAAACCTTAGTGGAGTTAAGTTGGTACTAAATAAGTACCTGACACCAGTACCTAATGGAAGACCCTAAAACCTGAGTAGAGTACGTTCTAAAAAAGTACCTGGTACTAACAGCTAGTGGAAAACCCTGAAACCTGAGTCGAGTTAAGTTGGTACTAAAAAAAAAGTACCCTGTGACGGTTACCATCACCTGATTGGAAAATCCTAAAACCTTAGTAGAGTTAAGTTGGTACTAAAAAAGTACCTGGTTCCTGTTACCATTGCCTCATGGAAGACCCTAAAACATGAGTGGAAACAAATAGGTACTAAATAAAAGTACCTGGTGTCAGTTATCATCACCTAAAACTTGACTAGAGTTGAGTTGGTACTAAAAAGTACCTGATACCAACACCTAATGAAAAATCCTAAAAACTGAGTAGAGTTGAGTACAGATGAGTAGGTACAAAATATTACCTAATATGAGGGACTATTACCGAAGGAAAAACCCTAAAAAACAAGTGCAGTTGAGTCGAGTAGAGATGAGGAGGTACTAAAAAGTACCTGGGAACAGGTACTATCACCTAATGAAAAGTACTAAAGCTTGAGTAGAGTTGAATTAAGTAGGTACTAAAAAAGTAGGTGGTACCAGCAGCTAATGGAAAACCCTAAAAACCGAGTGCAGTTGAGTCGAGTAGAGATGAGAAGGTACTAAAAAGTACCTGATATGAGGTACAATTATCTATTGGAAAACCCCAACAACCAAGAAGAGTCAAGTTAAGTAAGTGCTAAAAGAAAGTCCGTGAGTACTTGAGTTGAGTAGGTACCAAAAAGTAGCTGGTACCAGCAGCTAATGGAAAACCCTAACACACAGGTGTCAAACATGCGGCCCGGGGGCCAAATCCGGCCCGCCAAAGGGTCCAATCTGGCCCGTAGGATGAATTTGTGAAATGCAAAAATTACACTGAAGATATTAATCAATAGTGTAAAAACCATGTTTTTTCAGGTTCCATACATACTCATATAAACCAATTAGATCTCAATTGGGTCAGACCAGAAAAATACTGTCATAATAACCTATAAATAATCACAACTGCAGATTTTATCTTTGTTTTAGTGTAAAAAAAGTAAAATTACATGAAAATGTTTACATTAACAAACTATCCTTTCACAAAAAATGCGAATAACCTGAAGAAATATGACCAACATGAAATGTCTTCAGAAAAGTAAATGCAATTTCATCAATTTTATACCTGTTACTAAATGTTTTGTGTATTTGTAATTGTAATGTAAGTTGTAATGCACATGTGTAAACTGATAAACTGAGGCAAAGTATTGTTAAAACTGCACTTGGTTTTCTTTAGACATTTCAAGTTGTTCATGTTATTCAGATTTTTAAGGAAACGATGTAGATGTAAACATTACCATAATGTAATTTTACTTTTTTCACTGGTATTATTTTACTGCTCCGGCCCACTTGAGATCATATCGGGGTGCATGTGGCCCCTGAACTAAAATGAGTTTGACACCCCTGCCCTAACACCTGAGTCCAGCTTAGTCAAGGAGAGATGAGGTACTAAAAAATACTTGGTACCGGGTACTATCACCTAAATCACTTAACAAAAGTCAAATACAGAGAAAACATTTATTTAAGTAGCACCGGCTCTTTATGGGTTCAACTGATATCTGAGCTTTTATGAAAATCTACATAATCAGTCCAATAAACACAGGAAAATGGCTGATTTTCATTTAAAAAAATGCAAAATACAGAGCATAATATTAGGGAAAAAAATTATAAATCACTTAAGAAAGATTAAAAATACAACCAAACTGCCAAAAAAGTAGCACTAAGTCATTACAGGTGAAAATTCTCAGATGGTTAATAAGACATTTATGTTTCAGAGCAGATACTTTTTTTTTTTTTTTTTACTGTTTCAAAGCATATGAGACTTGAATCCCAAATTGAAAACTCACATTTGTTAAAAATAAATCAGTCGCTGCTCATTTCCAGAGCCTACTGCATGTGTGCTGGTACTTCAGTGCATAAACGTCCCTGTGCAGCTCAACAGGTGAGGCAGCACAACGAGCCTCCACGGCACCGGGAGGCGTTTGGAGAAAGGTGTGGACTGTGTGACATCTGTTTTCCTACTGGCCCAGTTTTCATTTAGTAAAAAGACAAACAGACTGGGGCGACTACTCCCAGGTGAGGCTGTCTCATCGGTGGAAAACGCCTGGCGGCCTCGGAGCGTGAGATCCGTTGGAAGCAAAGCTAAGCTGCTTTTTTTCACCCTCTTTTTTTTTTTTTTTTGCCTCTCCTATTTCTGTCACATCCAGGTAGGGGGATCAGGGAGAGGTGAAGGCCTAAACAGACACTCAAATCTGGGTTAACCTCTGCAGATGCTGTCCCTGGAGGCTGGTTGTGAACTCATAAAAGGGCTCCGTTACATGCCCACCTACCCTTTATCGCCGCGTAACTGTCGACTTTACCATCAGCTGATATGACATAAAGCCTGTCGTCAGTTAATGGCACTGGAACGGAGACGGAGGCAACGGCACGGACAAACAAAAAGACGCCTTGAAGAAATCCTAGCGTTATTTTTGTGGACGTTTACCCCACATTAAGCACTTCCTGTGGCATTCATCTCTGTTAATTAGAACATTTTCAGTGAAAAATCAGCTATTTTTCTATTGTTAATTGACTGATTATATATTTGTTCATTAACCCTTTCATGCATAGTGGTCACTACAGTGGACAGTTACTCTACAGCACAGGTGTCAAACATGCGGCCTGGGGGCCAAATCCGGCCCGCCAAAGGCTTCAGTCTGGCCTGTGGGATGAATTTGTGAAATGCAAAAATCACACTGAAAATATTAATGATCAAAGATGTTAGAATCATTTTAGGCCAATTCAGTCTAAAGTCTCCATTCAGTCTCCATTCTTCCACCTCAGAAACATAGCCAAAGTAACGCCGGTTATAAATCGAAAGGATGCTGAAAAACTGGTCCATGCTTTTATCTCCAGCAGACTGGACTACTGTAATGCACTCCTTCCAGGTCTCCCAAAAAGCAGCACAGACAGACTTCAGCTGATTCAGAACTCTGCAGCTAGGTTATGAACCAAAACCAAGAAGAGAGAGCACATTACTCCAGTGTTGGTTTCCCTGCACTGGCTACCGGTAACCTACAGAATTGATTTTAAGATACTACTCCTCACGTATAAAGCTCTAAATGGAACCGGACCAAGTTACATTGCAAACTCACTGATCAGTTATGTAGAAACTAGAACACTGACGTCATCAAACGCAGGGTTACTAGTGACTCCCAGAAATATTACAAAAAAAATGGGGGACGCAGCCTTTACTAACTATGCACCGAAGTTATGGAATACAATTCCAAAAGACATTAGAGAAGCCAGTTCACTGAATATATTTAAAACCAAATTAAAAACATTTTTATTCTCATTAGCCTTTGAAAGGAGATAAAAATGGGGTCACAATTCAGGAGCCAGGAATGTGCGGTTTTTATTTTTATTTTATTTTATTGTATTTCTGTTTTTATTTTTTATATTACTGTATTTCAAATTTCATCTTATTTCTTGCACTTCAAAAATTCTATGCATAATCAAATATTTTAATGCGCGCGGTTTTTATATTTATTTTTATTTTATTGTATTTCTAATCAAATCTAAATGTATTTTAATATTGTATTTTTTTCAATCAATGTGAAGCACTTTGGGCTACAATTTCTGTATGAAAGGTGCTATACAAATAAAGTTTATTATTATTAAAGTGGATCAGACCAGTAAAATACTATCATAATAACCTATAAATAATGAAAACTGCTACTTTTTCTCTTTGTTTTAGTGTAAAAAAAAAAAAAAGTTACATTTCACAAAAGTATTTACATTTACAGACTAGCCTTTTACAAAAAATGTGAATAACGTGAAATGTCTTAATAGACGTGTGCGGCATTTTAAAAATATTCTCCCTGTTATTAAATGTTTTGTGTATTCGTAGATAAACTGTGATCTGTACGTTGTAATGCACATGTATAAATGATAAACTAAGGTGTAATATTGTTAAAATTGCACTTATTTTAACTTAAGAATTTCCAGATTGTTCATATTTGTTCATGTTATGTTGAAGTACAGTTCGTAGATTTAAACATTTTCATTATGGAATTTTACTTTTTTCACTCAAAAGTTATTATCCTATTATATATAAATATTATTTTACTGGTCCGGCCCACTTTCTATCATATTAGGATGTATGTGGCACCTGAACTAAAATGAGTTTGACACCCCTGCTCTACAGCTTTACTCTTGTATATTCATGGGTTTTGTTGTTTTAGTTCCATATCAACCAACACAGTGGACACTTGTGCATCATCTCATAAACTGCAATTCATACCATTATTGTAACTTTGCTGTTCTTGGTTGGTTCTTGAGTGGAAATCAATTGTTAATCTTTATTTTTTGCATATTATCTCCATGAAGTGAGTAATAACTAGTATTAGAATATGTTCAAATGTGAGAAAACATCAGATTAGCTGCATTAAACATGGTTTCATTTCACTGTTTTCATATCACTTTATGATATTGGCTTTTAAATACATGTTTCTTTGCTTCAAGAATAAAATTCACGGTGTAGCTGAGTGGACATTTTTGTAACTCCATGAAAAACAGGTTGATTTAAAAAAAAAAAAAAAAAAAAAAAAAAAAAAAATCAGTCACATTGGTTTTTTTTGTTTTGTTTTTTCATGCCTAAAGAGGAATAAAAACACTCAGGAAAAAAAAAAAATCTTGATTAAGGTTCTCATAATTCATGCATGAAAGGGTTAAGGGTCAGAGTAAATTCATAGGTTATTATAGCAAAACAGAAAAAAAGAGAAGACAAGATGACTTTTTAAGCAACATTTATCAATAACTTTATGTAAAAAACAAGTGTCCATCTACTGTCTTTTTTTTTTTTTTTTTTTTTTTATACATTCCATGGGTTTTACTGGTGATTTAAATGTTGCCGAAAATGTTCACTATGGAGTCTCTGAACGTCCAAATGGGTCATACCTGATGACCATGAAGAGCTATTAAACTACTTTTTACACCAATTATGTACATGTATCAATAGGCTTAGAGGATAAACAGGTATTAAGCGTTTCCTGTATCATTCATCTCTGTTAATTATAAAATTTTCAGTGAAAAATCAGGTATTTTCCTATTTTTAATTTACTGATCATGTATGTTCATTAAAACTCAGTTCTATTATATCAAAACAGAAATAAAACTGAAGAAAAGGTGACTTTTTAATGCAACATGTATCAATAATTGAATGTAAAAACAAGTGTCTACATCCACTGTCATTTAATAAACTCCATGGGTTTTTACTGGTGATTTAAATGTTGCTGAAAATCTTCACTATGGAGCCTTTGAACGTCCAAATGGGTCATACCTGATGATCATGAAAAGCTAATAAACTGCTCTATACACCAATTATGTACATGTATTAATAAGATTAGTGGATCAAAAGGTATTAACCCTTTATAGTTCACTCAGAAATACTCTGAAGTTCAAAATCTCAACAGAAAATCAAGGTAAATGAAGTTACCATGTTTGGTTCCTTACCCATAAGTGGCAAAAAAATAAATAAATCAAGAAATCTATATAAAATACACAAGAAAAACACATGAAAGTTGAAAGGAACATGTATTATCACTGTGAACATCATTACTTAAATTAGTACCATTACTGTGTTTTGTGTTTTTTCAGTGACAATCACTTATTTTCCTACATTTAACTTATTAATCACGTAGATGTTCATAAAAGTTCAGAGTAAAGTTGAGGGTTATTACACCAAAAAGAGAGAAAACTGAAGAAAAAGTGACTTTTTCGGCAAAATCTCTCATTAACTGAACATAAACCAAGTGTGTCCATCCACCGTCATTGATCAAACTCCGTGGGATTTACTGGTTAACACTGATTTAAACTGAAAAAACAAAAAATGCAGAGGATAATATTAGAATAAATGTTCATAAAATACTTTAGAAAGATTAAATATCCATAAAGTCACTTTTTATTATTCATTTTTCTCTTGTTTTGATATAATTAACTTTGAATTTACATCTACATGATCTGGGAATTAAATATAGAAAAATACATGATTTACACCAAAAAATGCAAAATACAGAAGATAACATTGTTTTAAAAAATGGTGATAAATCATTTAACAAAGGTGGAAATAGAGACAAAATCATTTGGGAACTGCCACTAAAGTAGCTCTGGGTCTTTATGAGTTCATCAAACGAAAATTCAAGTGTTTTTCCTCATCAATGACAGTGGATGGACACACTCGTTATAAAATTCAGTTAGCAATACATTTGCTGAAAAAGTCACTTTTTCTTGAGTTTTGTCTGTTTTTCAAATAATAATCCTCAACTTTAATCTGAGCTTTTATGAACATCTACATAATCAGTGAATTAAACATGAAAAATACATAATTACACTGAAAAAACAAAAAAATACAAAGGATAATATTAGAATAAATATTGATAAAATACTTTAGACAGGTTCAATATTCAGAAAGTCCCTTTTTAATCCGTTTTCTCCATTTTAACATAATTAAATTTGACTTTATATCTACATGATCTGTGAATTACATATAGGAAAATACATGATTTCTGCCAAAAAATGCAAAATATAGACAATAATATATTTTAAAAATGGTGATAAATCAGTTAACAAAGGTGGAAATAGAGACAAAATCATTTGGGAACTGCCACTAAAGTAGCTCTGGGTCTTTATGTGTTCATCAAACGAAAATTCAAGTGTTTTTCCTCATTAATGACAGTGGATGGACACACTCGTTATAAAATTCAGTTAGCAATACATTTGCTGAAAAAGTCACTTTTTCTTGAGTTTTGTCTGTTTTTGAAATAATAATCCTCAACTTTAATCTGAGGTTTTATAAACATGCACATGATCAGTGAATTGAATATGAAAAATGCATGATTTACACTGAAAAAATAAAAAATACAGAGGATAATATGAGAATAAATGTTGATAAAATACTTCAGAATCATTATAAATCCATAAAGTCAATTTTTATTCATTTTTCTCTGTTTTGATATACTTAACTTTGAATTTCTATCTACATGATCTGAAAATTAAATATAGGAAAACACATCATTTACACCTAAAAATGCCAAATACAGAGGATAATATTTAAAAAATGGTGATAAATCAGTTCAGAAAGGTAGAAATAGAGACAAAATCACTACAATACAATATTACAATACACTGAAATACAATAAATTACAATACACTGAAAAAATAAAAAATACAGAGGATAATATTAGAATAAATGTTAATAAAATACTTCAGAATCATGACATATCCATAAAGTCACTTTTTATTCATTCTTCTCCCTTTTAACATAATTAACTTTGAATTTATATCTACATGAATTACATACTGGAAAATACATGATTTCTGCCAAAAAACGCAAAATACAGACGATAATATATTTAAAAAACGGTGATAAATCAGTTCAGAAAGGTGGAAATAGAGACAAAATCATTTGGGAACTGCCACTAAAGTAGCTCTGGGTCTTTATGAGTTAATCAAACAAAAATTCAAGTGTTTTTCCTCATCAATGACAGTGGATGGAGACACTCGTTATAAAATTTGGTTAGCAATACATTTACTGAAAAAGTCACTTTTTCTTGAGTTTTGTCTGTTTTTGAAATAATAATCCTTAACTTTAATCTGAGGTTTTATGAACATGTACATGATCAGTGAATTAAACATGAAAAATACATGATTTACACTGAAAAAATAAAAAATACAGAGGATAATATTAGAATAAAGGTTGATAAAATACTTCAGAATTATTATATATCCATAAAGTCACTTTTTATTCATTTTTCTCCATTCTAACATAATTAACTTTGAATTTATATCTACATGAATTACATATAGGAAAATACATGATTTCCACCAAAAAAATGCGAAATACAGACGACAATATATTTAAAAAACGGTGATAAATCAGTTAACAAAGGTGGAAATAGAGACAAAATCATTTGGGAACTGCCACTAAAGTAGCTCTGGGTCTTTTATGAGTTAATCAAACGAAAAATTCAAGTGTTTTTCCTCATTAATGACAGTGGATGGAGACACTCGTTATAAAATTCAGTTAGCAATACATTTACTGAAAAAGTCACTTTTTCTTGAGTTTTGTCTGTTTTTGAAATAATAATCCTTAACTTTAATCTGAGCTTTTATGAACATCTATGTGGTCACTGAATTAAATATGAAAAAAACATGATTTACACTGAAAAAACCAAAAAAAATACAGAGGATAATATTACAATAAAGGTTGATAAAATACTTCAGAATTATTATATATCCATAAAGTCACTTTTTATTAATTTTTCTCCATTTTAACATAATTAACTTTGAATTTATATCTACATGAATTACATATAGGAAAATACATGATTTCCACCAAAAAAATGCGAAATACAGACGACAATATATTTAAAAAACGGTGATAAATCAGTTAACAAAGGTGGAAATAGAGACAAAATCATTTGGGAACTGCCACTAAAGTAGCTCTGGGTCTTTTATGAGTTAATCAAACGAAAAATTCAAGTGTTTTTCCTCATTAATGACAGTGGATGGACACACTTGTTATAGAATTTGGTTAGCAATACATTTGCTGAAAAAGTCACTTTTTCTTGAGTTTTGTCTGTTTTTGAAATAATAATCCTTAACTTTAATCTGAGCTTTTATGAACATCTATGTGGTCACTGAATTAAATATGAAAAAAACATGATTTACACTGAAAAAACAAAAAAAAATACAGAGGATAATATTACAATAAAGGTTGATAAAATACTTCAGAATTATTATAAATCCATAAAGTCACTTTCAATTCATTTTTCTCCATTTTAACATTATTGACTTTGAATTTATATCTACATGAATTACATATAGGAAAATACATGATTTCTGCCAAAAAACGCAAAATACAGACGACAATATATTTAAAAAATGGTGATAAATCATTTGGGAACTGCCACTAAAGTAGCTCTGGGTCTTTTATGAGTTAATCAAACGAAAATTCAAGTGTTTTTCCTCATTAATGACAGTGGATGGAGACACTCGTTATAAAATTCAGTTAGCAATACATTTACTGAAAAAGTCACTTTTTCTTGAGTTTTGTCTGTTTTTGAAATAATAATCCTTAACTTTAATCTGAGGTTTTATAAACATGCACATGATCAGTGAATTAAACATGAAAAATACATGATTTACACTGAAAAAATAAAAAATACAGAGGATAATATTACAATAAAGGTTGATAAAATACTTCAGAATTATTATATATCCATAAAGTCACTTTTTATTAATTTTTCTCCATTTTAACATAATTAACTTTGAATTTATATCTACCTGATCCAGGAATTACATATAGGAAAATACATGATTTCTGCCAAAAAACGCAAAATACAGACGACAATATATTTAAAAAATGATGATAAATCAGTTCAGAAAGGTGGAAATAGAGACAAAATCATTTGGGAACTGCCACTAAAGTAGCTCTGGGTCTTTTATGAGTTCATCAAACGAAAAATTCAAGTGTTTTTCCTCATCTCCGTGCCGGTGTTAGCCTCACTTCTCAGTTCGTTTGTGGTCAACTTCCCTGGCAAAAAAATAAATAAATACATAAAAAACAGGAAGGAAAAAGCAAAGAGGAAAAAAGAAAGATGAAGCGCCAGGGCCGGAGGAAGAGAAGAGAGAAATCTTCCAACTGGCAGCGGTATGGACTGGGGGAAGCTCAAGCATGACTAAAAAGTACATTCACCGCTAGTCAGTGAATTTTGCTCCCTATTTGTCACTGCCACCTTGGAGAGCAGTAAGCATTAATAATACATGGGAACTGGGGGAATCTATTAGAGGCTACCCTAGCGAAGAGGAATCAGACGGAGGCTGTTAGAAGAAGGGTCGGGGTGGGAACAGATAGAGAGGAGCAGAATCCAACCAGGCCCCTCTTATTTATTGAAGACACTTGAAGGGTGGGTTTTGGGGGGGGGGGGGGGTCGGTGGAGGTGCCAGGTGTGGCTTATGTGATGCATCATCGAACAGTGGAGGAAGAAGAGGAAGAGACGGTGCCGTGGTGTGAAGAACCTTAGGACACGGCTATAATTGAGTTCATTGATCAAACACTGAAGAAGGAGGCAAGAGGCAAAAAAAGAAATAAATAAATAAAAAATAAAAAAAATACTGGACACGCTGTTACCTAACTGTGCATTCAAGCGGCTCAGCAAACCTACAGAAGTCTGCTAATGTAGTTCGACCAGGCTCATTTCAGCCTCGGTCCTATTATTTTAACCAATCGCCGCTGACAAGTACAACAAAACATATGCCAATTTACAATCGAACGCAACACGGAAACTCTGTTAAGGTCTAATAACGCACAAATAATGACCACGTCGCAGTCGGGCCCACGGGGTTCCTACATGTTTCTATGAGTTACATTTAAAGGAGTGATATTTTGCTTCTTTATCCCTTTCATGCATGAATTATGAGTTTTTTTTCCTTGTTAGGCATCAAAGAAAACAAGTGAAATTTTTTTGGATCCTATTTTTCATGGAGTTACCAAAATGTCCACTCAACCGGACACCATGCATTTGATTTTTGAAGCAGAGAAACAAGTATTTAACCCCTTTCATGTATGAATTATGAGAACCTTTGTCAAAAATTTTTTCTTGAGTATTTTTGTTCCGCTTTACGCATGAAAAAAACAATGCAATTGATTTATTGATTTATTTATTTTTTTTAATGAACGTATTTTTCATGGAATTACAAAAATGTCCACTCAGCTGGACACCATGCATTTAAGTTTTGAAGCAAACAAACTTGTATTTAAAACATCATCAGAAAGTGATAAACTGTGAAAACTATGAAATTAAAGGATTTTGAATGTGGCTAATTGCTAAATTGCTACTGTTTTCTCACATTTGATCATACTCTAATATTAGTTACTACTCATTTCATGGAGATAATATCCTCCTGAGACCAAGGAAATGGACAGTTTTAGCTGTTTTACATTAAAAAAATTGTCTTGATTGGAAACTGCATCATGCAACAGTTTTTCAGATACATTTTTAAAACTATTTTTATTTATTGGCTTTTTATATTTATTGGCACAGCTTTTAACAGGGACACGCAAACATCAACATATTTCACCGGTTTTAGCTTCACTCCATTGGTTGCCAGTTCGTTTTGGAGTTGATTTTAAAATTCTTCTATTTGTTTTTAAATGTTTGAATGGCCTTGCCCCCTCCTACCTGTCCGACCTGATCCACCCCTATGCCCCCTCTCGTGCTCTCAAGTCAGCAGATCAGCTGCAGCTTGTGGTTCCAAAAACTAAAAAGAAGCTTCGTGGGGACCGTGCCTTTTCTGTTGTCGCCCCAAAGTTGTGGAACCAGTTGCCCTTAGATGTTAGACAGGCTCAGTCTCTACCTGTCTTTAAATCACATTTAAAAACACACTTTTTCTCATTAGCTTTTAACCAGCGAGTGACATGTCTGGTTTTTTTTGGTTTTTTTTAATGCTGTTTTTAACAGATTTTAACTTGTCTTTGTTTTTTATGATGTTTGTTTTGTGTTGTTCTTAGCCCACGTAACACCCTGTGTTTTCACTAGTTTTATTTACTTATTTAATTCCTTGTTTTATGTTTGGTGTACGGCACTTTGGCCAGCTGTAAAGTTCTTAAAGTGCTTTATAAATAAAGTTGGTATGGTATGGTATGGTATTGATTGATTCTTTTAATGGAATGTCCTTTGTGATGCACAGCCTTTTTAAAGTAAAACTGTCAAACTTTTGTCCCCTACAGAGGACAAAATGCATAGCTGGGTCTCAGGAGGATATGCAAAAAAAAAATAAAAGTTTGTTAATTACAGTCTAATAACAATTAGCAATTGATTTCCACTCAAACATGTTAGTGCAGATCAGGTTTATGAAGAACAGCAAAGTTACAGTAATTGTATGTATTGCAGTGTTTTGGATGATGCATAAGAGTCCTGATATGGAACTAAAACAACAAAACCCATGAATAAACAATAGAACAGCTGTAGAAGAACTGTCCACTGGAGTGACCAGTGTGCATGAAAGGGTTAAATAAATGTTTCTTTGCTTCAAAAATTAAACGCATAGTGTCCAGTTGAGTGGACATTTTTGAAACTCCACGAAAAATAGGTTAATAAAAAAAAATCAAAAAAAAAATCAATTGCATTGTTTTATTAATGTCTAAAGAGGAATAAAAACACTCAAGAAAAAAAATATTGACTAAGGTTCTCTTAATTCATACATGAAAGGGTTAAAAATCATCATCAGAAAGTGATAAACTGTGTGAAAACTATGAAATAAAAACATTTTTAATGCCGCTAATCTGATGTTTTCTCACATTTTATCCTACTCAAATACTAGTTATTACTCATTTCATGGAAATAATATCCTCTGAGAAGTACCACCTACTGTTCCTACAATGTAATGACTAGGCCTGTAAAGGTACACGTACCGAACCGAACCGTTTCGGTACACACCTGTTCGGTTCAGTACACAGCTGTACCCAAACAGCACAGTATGATGAGAAAAAGAAAAAGGAACGAAAGACGTCGTTCGATGCGGAACTTTAAATCCGTGCCAGTTTCACACAGACATATTGAAGGAGCACACATTGACCCAAAATATGAAATAGCAGCTGATATAAGGTTAAAAAAAAACAACAAATATGATGTGAACCTGGAAGGAAGAGACTGAAGACCCTCCACCATCAGTCCAGTCCAGTTTGGATCAGTTCAGGTTCAGGTGAAAGACAACAATGAGGAAAGAGACGTTAAGAAGACGGACGCTGTTTGGCTCCTAGGAACTATGGTAGTTCTAAAACACTGACACTAGCTCTGTCTGTCTGTCTGTCTGTCTGTCTATCACACATGCTGTATAACAGAGGAATAAATAGAATGTTGAAAGTATATAAAGTTTCACTATCGTTTCACGACAGCGTTCGTTACATTGGTTATGGACCGCACCCCCGGCTCTGACAAAAAAAAAAAAAAAAAATCCCCCGTGCACACAGGCACACACAAATACACACAGTGTCCTAAACAGTTTGTTGTCTGTCCTAAAATAAATAATTTGGTTCAGTTTGTTGTCAGTGTTTCTCTTCCATACCAGTTTACCCTCTTGTTAATGTTGCACTTCATGTGGAATTTTTTTTGTTGATATTTTTCAGCAGAATGTGAACTGACAGAACTGTGATTAGATTTTTCTTCTTTGTTCGAAACTACCTTTCAGGGAAAAGTGCAATACTAATGTTTAAAATACATTTAGTAATATTAATAATTTATTTTATTTTCTATTTGATTTGTAGCAGCAGAATTATATTATTCCTGTTTTTCTATATTCTATTGTCTCCAAAAACTGGGGTAAAAATGTTTTAAAAAATCCATAAATGCATTAATAGACATTTTGAGGGGTTTTCTTTCTTCCCGTACCAAACCAAAAAAAAAACGAACTGTGGCTTTGAAAACCGAAAACGTACCGAACCGAAAATTTTGTGTACCGTTACAGGCCTAGTAATGACATCTATTCTGGGTCATGGGCAATCTATAAACCAAACTTGGCAAAAATCCAACCTCAAGTTTTGCTGCTAGAATATTAAACAAAGAAACAAATGGAACCAAAAACAGTACCCCTTGCCTCCCCTTTGGGGTGTGAGGTAAAAGGTCAGTGGAACATCAACTATTGTTCAGATGAAGAAAGCACTGTTGTAAAACTAAACTCTTCAAGGGTTTTAACGTCATCATATTACTTTACACATTCATTTTGAAGGATAAAGCAGTAAAATCAAACTTACATCATCAGGTAATATTGTCATCTTTTGACTAGTAACTTAACTCTTTATCGGGCAAATGACTATTTTTGGTAATTTTGGCATTGAATACAAGACAGTGACGGCAACAGTTAAAGTGAGGCAACAATCTCAGGCCCAATGTGGTCTACGAGGTCCACCTGTGCATGAACACTGAGTGTACCTGCTTGGTTAGGTACCATGAAGTAATGGTACTAATGTAAGGAATGATGTTCATGTGGATGTGGACAGGGGTCTGGACCACCTTACATGTACTTTTTATATATACAGGGTGGGGAAGCAAAATGTACAATATTTTGAGGCAGGGATTGAAAGACAGTGTATGACCAATTAGTTTATTCAAAGTCATGAGAATTTATTTGCCACAAGAAAATGTACATAATAGAAAATGTTTTTATTCTATGTGTCCTCCTTCTTTCTCAATAACTGCCTTCACACGCTTCCTGAAACCTGCGCAAGTGTTCCTCAAATATTGGGGTGACAACTTCTCCCATTCTTCTTTAATAGTATCTTTAAGAAAGTGGACATTGCTGTGTGATGTTCTATTGGTAGCATGTTCTAAAACGCCCCAAACAGCAGAATCCAGAGGGTTTAGATCTGGGCTAGAAGGCGGCCATAAACATGATTCCCAAAAATTGCTAAAGTTGGATTTGTTGCTGTTGTCAACAAGTGTTTTGGTGTTCTTGTGTAAGATTTTAACTTCAAATCATATTTTACTGCATTTCTAATGCTCTTGTTGTCTACCTCAAGTTCAATTGCCATTTTTCTCATGGATTTGGTTGGATCCTTTAGGATTTTGGATTTGAGAGCTTTAATAAAAGCTTTGGTACGATTTTTTTTTTTTTTTGTTGCTTCCTCCACTTCCAGACTTTCTCGTAATAGTTTTGCTCATAGTCATTCTCTTCTTTCCATTATAAACAGTCTTTATGGACACTCCAACTATTTTTGAAATCTCCTTTGGTGTGACGAGTGCATTCAGCAAATCACACACTCTTTGACGTTTGCTTTCCTGATTACTCATATGGGCAAAAGTTTCTGAAAAGGTATGGATAATAGTGTTAGGTATGATTATGACATCAATATATGTTTGGTTTCAAAACAATTGACGTAGTGCCTGCTGAGAAAAAACAACTAAATGTTCATTGTAAATTTTGCTTCCCCACCCTGTATACTTCGATTTTTTTTTTGTTTTTTTTTCCTCCACTAATGGGTAAGGAACCAAATATAGTAACTTCACTGACCTTGATTTTATACATTAAAAAAATGTGGAAAAATGTCACAAAATTCAGTCTTATGTCCACCAATAACACACTGGAGTGTAAATGTTTAATTTCACAGTATTTCTATGAGTGTCCTATCAGGCACAGGTGTCAAACTGCGGCCTGGGGGCCAAATTCGGCCCGCTAAAGGATCCAATCTGGCCAGCGGGATGAATTTGTGAAATGCAGAAATTACACTCAGATATTAACAATTCTTTTTGTTCAGGTTCCACATTCAGACCAATTCAGTCTCAAGTGGGCAGGATTCAGTAAAATACTATCATTTTAACATATAAATAATGACAATTCCAAATTTTTCTCTTTGTAAATGTAAATATTTTCAGGCATTTACACTAAAACAAAGTATAATTTTGAAAAAATGTAAATAACCTGAACAAATATGAACAACCTGAAATGCTTTAAGAGGTTTTTTTTTGTTTTCAATTTTAACAATATTCTGCCTGTTATTAAATGTTTTGTGTATTTGTAGATCCACTGTGATCTGTAAGTCATAATGTACATGTGTAAATGATAAACTGAGGCAGAATATTGTTAAAATTACACTTATTTTTTCCGTTTGTTCATGTTGTTCAAATCTTTTGAAAGGATAGTTTGTAGATGTAAATCTTTTCATAATGTAAATTGACTTTTTTCGCTCCAAAACAGAGAAAAGTTCGGAGATGACATTATGTATATATAATTATGTTATTATTTTACTGGTTTGGCCCACTTCAGATCAAATTTAGCTGAATGTGGCCCCTGAACTAAAATGACTTTGACACCCCTGCTATAAGGGATTAATAATACACAATAGCAAAGATACGATTCTTTTGTTCTGTTTGCAATCTTCCAAATGATCATTTTTGGACGCTGTATTAGAGACGAGGAGACCTGGTGGCGCTCCTAACACGTCTACCCCCCCCGCCTCCCTCCTCTATTTTGGCCAGGTCTGAGCACTTTGGAGGTGGGAGGGCGTAAAAAGGAAAAAAAAAAAAAAAGAAGGGAAGAAAAAAGTGGACCATTTGTTGCTTCAGATGTGCTGCTAATCCTTTGATCAAACCTCTTATGCTCTTCAAACTTGCGACCGGGGCCAAGCTACTAATGAAATTCTGAGGCCGGCAGATAGGCCTCGAGCCGGAGCGTGACAGAGTCCATCTGGTGTGTTAAAGTCCCCCTCTGCTCTCAAACACACTGCTTGGTGGAACTCTATGGGAACACTTTGAAGTGTTTCGGCAGTGTTTAAGCTGCTGCACCCCGGCCAAGCTCCGCTCCGCTCCTACCTGAGACCGGATGTGGTTTTCACTTCCCATAAGTCCACGCTACATCGCATTAAAAACACAACCGTCACTTCTACGACACACTCCCGTCCGACGAGAATTTTCTTGGGGAGCCACCTGTCTAGATTTGGAGGGAATCCTGCTGGACTGCTTTACGACACAAAACAGAGGGAGGGCGCTATTCTTCAAGAGCGATATAAAGATTTCGGAGCTTCTGCTGACGGCAGATGGTGGCGGTCCTGTTCAGGGTGACAGGAGGGACACAAACAAAAGGGCTGGCCGTATATGTCTGGTTATGGAGGTTTTATATTCACATTCTTTGGAGGTTCATCTTCTGTAACGCAAGTCTATTTGTCAGACTTAGAGGCTTTTTGTCCGTACCATGTGGTTTGTGTTTCCCATAACTGTCATCGGCTAAAATTTGCTTAGAGGTCTTATTTATGTCTGTGTGCATAAGAAATCAATCTAAGTGAATCCTCAAAGGAACTTTGTGTTGGTAAATGCAAGTTCTGCAAATGTACAGGATTTCAGTTCTGTTGCAACATGTTGATGCTCATATGAACTATGTTTTCGGGTCAAAAACGTCCAATTTCATCACAATTAATGCTATAATTTCATGTCACAAATTGCCAAGTTATATTTGAACTGAATTTACCTGAAAAACAAATATTCTATTCTTTTAGATTCCCCAATTTTTCTTACCAGATTCTATCCTACATATCACGTTTTATTTTTACAGGTTCAATCTGGAGTATGGTGCTGATCCATCCTGCTTATGTTACGCCAATACATACATGAAGAATGGCACACGTCACTTTTTAAATCAACAGTTTTCTAATAATAAGCATTTTTATAAAGAAATAACAATTCTATATTGTTATTTCCTCTCTAGTATGATGATAAACTATACAATAAATGATTCTGATCCTAGTTTTTGCACAGGGATCATTAGTGTAAACGGTGACATGGCTGCAGAGCATCAGTATGATGGGATCCACAACAACCATGTCACATCCCAGCCAGCATGTCCATGTGGGCCCCAGAAGGGTTACATTTGGGCTGCATATAAGGGTCCCAAGTGGGTATGTCTGCAGTTTCCATGGTGGCCCCACATGCGTTTGCCCATATCAGAATCAGAGATCTGAATATCTGATATTATTTATTTTTCACACTATTTATCCGACGATATTTAGCTTTCATGTTACTTGCACTACTTAAATTCTATGTTTTACAAATATCTTAGTTTGCAATACTTTTTATTTTTTAAATGTAAATATCTGTGCCTTTTACTGATATTTGTTGTTGTTTTACTGATATTTGTCTGCAAATTCTTGCACTGAACCTGAGAGCTTTGCCTCAGTTTCGTTGTACTTGGTACAAGGACAATAAAGAGATTCTGATTCTGACTTTGACTCTGATTCTGATTTGGGCAAACATGTGGGGCCACCATGGAAACTGTGGACAAACCCACATGGGACCTTCATATGCAGCCCAGTTGTAACCCTTCTGGGGCCCACATGGACATGCTGGCTGGGGTCCGTCCACTACCACATTTAGTGTTTTTGTGTCAGCTGTTATTGTTTTAGATCCACAATACTAACATTTATGAATAAGAGGAGAATTAGCAATAGTAAGGATATAAGTTTATTACTAATAAAGTACTGGTACTGACCAGAGCATCATGGGTAATGTCACGTCCATCCACCAGCAAAAGTTTTCACACACACGTGCTATTCCAAATCCAATATTTCTGAAAATACAGCTTCCACTGTCAAATAATATCAGTAGTCTGTGCACAAATGGATTAGCATTATTTCAACACAGTTCAGTTCTATGCAGTTCTTACAACTTTTTTTTTTTTGTTTTGACAAAAATGGCCACTCATTTGACCCCCTAAGTAAATTCTAGCCGTCATGAGTAACCTTTTAGTACCTCTAACATGTGCTATTATGATATGAAGTGTTCGATTTCTACGCACTAATGAAAACAAGATTCATACAAAGCCATTTAGCTCAACAATAATGTCCCAGTGCTAGTTTTGTGGCACTTCCCAAATACGTTTTTCTTTCTATTTAACCTCTTTTAACCCTTTAAAGGAGTGATACTTGGCTTTTTTTAATGGAATTCTGCATTTTCAAACATTTCCCTGTGGTCTACATAAACTGTAAATGCTCTGCTTGGGTCTAAATTCTTCATTAGTTCAACTCCACAGGTCCATCTTCTACTCTATTTCTCAGTAATGACACCAGAAAGGTTGTTTTGAGCGCTGGCCCTTTAAATGCAAATGAGCCATTTCATGCCCCGCCCCTTCCATGTTGTTGGCTGTGCTGCTCTGTCCCGTTCAACCAACAACTGCACATTTTAGGTAATTAGGTCATTTTAGGCTCAAAGTTTGGACATATTTTCAGTTTTTACTGCAACCACTGCTGCTGACAAACAATTACGGCGTACTCGGAGAAATGTTTGTTGGATTTTTGCAGAATTAGTCTACATGCTAGTAACGTCACAAAGCGTATCATATCAAAATGTATGTCTGACAAGGTTATTATTGGTAACGAAAGCTAACAAAATGATGAAAACTAGAATTTAAGAACATTTTTATTAATTAAAGTAAATAAATAAAAACAAAAAAGCTATAACTAACTAAACTAACTAAAACATATAAAAATTATGGATAAAATTCCTTTCGTTTTCGTCTTGTCAATGTCCGACTGATATGAAATCGACTTATTTCGCAGTTTTAGCTAGCGGCACTTCACGGTCCGTCACTTCTTGTCCCTTGTGGTTTAGCGTCGTCTTCTCGTCCCCACTCTACCTGGAAAATGGAGACTAAAGTTGGGGAAAAGTAGCAGAATCCTGTACGGGATTTATTTGAATGTGACGGTGAGGAAGATGAAATATATTAAAAAAACAAAAAAATAAACATTTAGAAAAAGCTAAAACTAATAAAAACTAGCAAACCAGCTAACTGAATTAGAGCAAAAAAAGTCAAAACTAAATAAAACTAAACTATCTACTGGTGTCTGAAAGTTCAATAATAATAATAATAATAATAATAATAATAATAATAATAATAATTTTGGACATTGTTTGAAATCGATTATTCCAATAACTTTTTATCCTGGTGAGCATTTTTCATTTAATTTTTCTTTATTAGTGACTCAGACTAGTTGAAGTTTCCCTAGTTCTTTTCTGGAGGGATTTTTAACCTCGTAGACCAGCGTAATTATTACAAAAATAAAGCCAACTGATGTGATGGGATGCCAAGACACTACTCAGGTATTCTGGCTAACTGAATTAGAGAAAAAAAAAAGTCAAAACTAAAAACTAGACTATATACTGGTGTCTGAAAGTTCAATAATAATAATAATAATAATAATAATAATAATAATAATAATAATCATAATCATAATAATAACAAAACAATAATAATAATCATAATAATCATAATAATAATCATAATAACAAACAACAACAACAACAATAATAATAATAATAATAATAATAATAATAATAATAATAATAATAATAATAATTTTGTACATTGTTTGAAATCGATTATTCGAATAACTTTTTATCCTGGTGAGCAATTTTGACTTAATTTTTCTTTATTAGTGACTCAGACTAGTTGAAGTTTCCCTAGTTCTTTTCTGGAGGGATTTTTAACCTCGTAGACCAGCGTAATTATTACAAAAATAAAGCCAACTGATGTGATGGGATGCCAAGACACTACTCAGGTATTCTGACTGATCTGAAAAAAGGCCTGTTTAAAAAAAAAACAAAAAACATCAGTCAATCACAACCGGTTCCTTTACAACAACACAAACCATTACTTATACATGTGTTACCGTCTTTGTCCGTCCACTCCCGACACCAGTCTCTAATCCTGTCCACACTTGAATATAACGGAATATTCTCATCCACTTGACAGACCTGCTAGCTGTTTGAGAACATGCCTGGTTGCACTGACCCGATCCATACTACACACACACACACACACACACACACCTCTACATGCAAGGATGCGTTTGCTAACACACAGAGAGGAGAATGCAGGGGAGATGTGCACACACACACAAACACACACACACACACACACACACACACACACACACAGTTAAGCATACAGTTCCTTATGCCTGTAGGAAAAAGACAAGAAACAGCAGACCACCTGCTGTGAACTACACTTCATTCTGTTTGTATTTTCTTCACTTTGCTGAACTTGCTCTATTGATGTGCTGTTTGTCTGCTTTTTCACTTCTCAAACTTACTTCAAACACAACTCTCTGTCTGGTTTCTCTCCGTTTGGTTTCTATTAATAAAGCGCTTCTCAACGCCAGGGTCCATGGATGAAGGATGAAGGGCCACGGGGGGGCACAGGACCATTTTTGGAAAACTTTGGCTATATTTTGTATGTAGAGTCTATGGTAAACACCAGCAGCACTGCATTATCTGCAACTGTCCAACACATGTCAGAAAGTTTTTGTCTTTTATCATGTTTTTTTTTTTTTTTACTAAACACTGCTTAATACCTTGTCACATTGACACTATTTACACTGTAACATGTTTGAATGAATGAATGTGTTTTATTTTGGTTAAGTACAAAACAAATATATAGAAAAAAAACATACAATTTACACAAATGGTAACTGAAAAAGGAAGACGCTAAAGCCAGAGGTTTATTTCTGCTTCTCCTAATCGCACACTGTAAAAAAAAATCCTGTTGTTTTTACAGAAAAAAAAACTGGCAGCTGTGGTTTCCAGAACAATACTGTAAAAAACACATCCAACTGTAAAGAGTAACATATAGATTTAACATTTTAACCCTCAGGTATCCCGTCCACCAAGGCCCTTACTAAGCACCAAGTGTGCCATTTTGGCACACTTGTGGAATAATGTAAAAAAACAAAACAAAACTTCATACAGTTTGTTTTTAATTATTTTACACTTTTTTTCTATTTCATCAACTTGTGCCGTAAATAAAAATACCAAATACTCAATAACTGTCACATTTTTTTTAACCCTTTAAATGCTGTGTTTGTATTGTAAACAAACCATTTTTTTGGATGCAAAAAACACACAATTTTTTTTTTTTTCAATATACATAATAATAATAATAATAATAATAATAATAATAATAATAATAATAATGCCTTGAGTATAAGTTGAGATGGTAGATCTGTTTTTGTTGATTTATTTTTTTTGTTATAATGAAAATGCTCGACAATGTACACATTTAATTTAATGTAAACTGTGGAAAAGGATAGGCTAAAAAAATAAGATTTTGCCTCTAGACTATTCCTTTTTTGTTTTTTTATTTTTATTATAATTATTATGCAAAGTGCAATTATTAATGTACAAACCAAAAATTAACACTTCATTCATTCAAAGCCTATTCTATTCTATTCTATTCCTCCTCGAACTGAACTTCATGAATATACATCACCTACATCATGACGTCTCCACCGACAAAACACTGTCATTTTCTTCTCCTTCCATATTTTCTATAGTTTTCATTTTGCGTCCGTCATCTCTGTCTTCTGTGTTCCGTTCTTGTTTTGTTCCGTCCTTTAGGTCATTTTCATATTGTTGCATCATTCACAGTGTTTTTGTCATTTTTACATCTTTCACTGCCTCTTTAAAATAATTTGGCTTTTGGTGCATGTTTTGCATTGTTTTCATCCTATTTACTTTACATTGTTTTTGTTATTTTACATCTTTTCTGCTGTTTTTTGTCTCGTCCTCGCATATAAAACACTATTTTAATGAGAAAAAACGCATACACGTACATGCATACAAGGTCCAAACAACACTATGTCATATATCATTTCTGAAACTCTAACACTGATACTCTGCACTGCATTTCTTTTCTGTTCCTATTAGCCGAGGAAGGCATCACATTACCGTTTATTCTGACTTAAAAAGACTCTTTCATGCACTTTCAGGTTGGAGAACTTCTCAGCGTCCTCACTTTTTCTTCTCATGTGACTGTAGTGTTGTTTTACTACACTGCAGCACCAAAACAATCATTTTATTGAACACAGTTCTGAGAGACGAGCGGCATCAATGGGCGACGATGCAGGTCCAATGGCGTGAAGTGGACTGAAGATGACACACTTTGTGCCGTTTTGTCTTTCTTTGTCTATGTACTGTATGTATGTGTCATTACGCCATGCAACCCCCCCCCCCCCCCCCCTCCAGGGTTTACGCTAAATCTGGCCTCTCTCACTGTTGGAAACGACAACAATGGAGTCACAGCTTGGTGACTTCTGATGCCGTCCTAGTGACCTGCCATTTAAGAGGAGTGTTTGATCATGTGATGGCCATCAGGCTGAACTTTGATGGAGATACGACCGATAACGTGCATGAACGCTTGTGTGAAGTAATAAAACTGAGTACAGGTGATTGTTCTGTGGTTCTGTGAATGTGAGTCCACAACCCATAAAGAGTCAGAGCTGCTTCTGTGGGAGCTCCAGAAGGAAGTTTTCCCTATTTTTAACCTTTTTTAAGTGATTTAATGTTTATTAAGCGAATATTATGCTCTGTATTTTGCAATTTTAAAGGAAAGGAAAATAAGGAAAATAAGAAAAAAAGGTAGTCAGTTAAGGAAAGATAAGATTGGATAAGGAAAGGAAAGGAAAGGAAAATAAGAAAAAAAAAGGCAGAGTCAGGTAAGGAAAGATAAGATTGGGAAAGGAAAGGAAAATAAGAAAAAAAAGGTAAAGTCATGTTAGGAAAGATAAGATTGGATAAGATAAGGAAAGTTAAGGAAAGGAAAGAAAAGGAAAATAAAAAAAAAGGTACAGTCAGGTAAGGAAAGATAAGATTGGATAAGGAAAGGAAAGGAAAATAAAAAAAAAGGTAAAGTCAGGTAGGGAAAGATAAGATTAGATAAGGAAAGGAAAATAAGGAAAAATAGGTAAAGTCATGTAAGGAAAGATAAGATTGGATAAGGAAAGGAAAGGAAAGGAAAGGAAAGGAAAGGAAAGGAAAAACGAAAGGAAAAATAATGTAAGTTATTATTGAATAAGATAAGATAAAATTTGATAAGGTAAGGTAAAGTAAGATAAGGTAAAATAAGATAAGAAAAGGAAAACAAAGGTAATGTAAGATAAGACTGGATAAGAAAAGAAAAAATTTGATAAAGTAAGGTAAAGTAAGATAAGGTAAAATAAGATAAGGAAAGGAAAGGTAAAGTAAGAAAAGATAAGATTCAATAAGGTGAGGTAAAGTAAGATAAGGTAAAGTAAGACAAGGAAAGGAAAGGTAAGGTAAGAAAAGACCGGATAAGGTAAGATGAAATTCGATAACGTGAAGTAAAGTAAGATAAGGTAAGATAAGATAAGATAAAGAAAGTTAAGGTAAGATAAGAAAAGGAAAAGTAAGAAAAAAAGGTAGTCAGGTAAGGAAAGATAAGATTGGATAAGGAAAGGAAAGGAAAAGTAGTTTATAAAAGTAAGTATTTTCATAATTTAATGTTTTTGTTTGTTTGTTTTTTTACACTAAAACAAAGACAAAAATTGGGAGTTGTCATTATTTATAGGTTATTCTGTTATTATTTTTCTAGTCCGGCCCACTGCAGATCCAGGTTAGCTGAACATGGCCCCTGAACTAAAATGAGTTTGACACCCCTGCTGTAGAAGATGACGGTGTTTCCATGGTAACTACGGAGCCTCTGAACGTCCAAATGGGTCATATCTGACGACCATGAAAAGACGACAAACTGTATTTTACACCAGTTATTGACTCGTATTGATGGGATTAACGGATCAACAGGTATGAAACAGTTCAGATCAGCTGATGCTTTTGGTCGTCGGTGGATTTTTGGCTCTTTATGGGTTAAGGTTGTGGCTCCTCGAAATGTCATGGCGTTGTTTTCAGTCATGCACAGACAGAAGACAGCAAGTAGAGCAGCAGGAGGTAAGGACTGGGGTAAGGGGGGGTAAGGGGGGGGACACAATAACCCCCCCCCCCCGTGCCGCTCTATGCTGCAGCTGAAGGAGGCGGCAGTGGCCCGAGCCAAGAGTGAGTTAACCTAGGGCTGGGATTTAATGAAGGGGGGTGGGGGTGGGGGGGTTTCTGTCTGCAGTCGGATGGTTATGGGGGTTTAGGGAAGTAACGCTAGGGCTGTTTTGGGGTGGTGTCGGGGGGGGGGGGGGGGGGGGTTTGTGAGTGGAAAAGGAGGGGTCTGTCTGGCTTCAACCACCTGGATTGGATCTCTCTTCTGGATTAAACAATTAAAGGGTTGAAGTGGAATCACACGGTGGAGGATGAAGGGATGGTTCGGTTTGGTTTTCTGTTTCATGGGTTAGAATGTTAATACACGGAGGTTATGTTCATAAGAATGTGTGTTATTCATGCATTTACATATAACATTTGATAAGGTAAGGTAAAGTAAGATAAGGTAAAATAAGATAAGGAAAAGAAAGGTAAGGTAAGATAAGACTGGATAAGATCAAATTTGATAAGGTAAGGTAATGTAAGATTAGGTAAAATAAGATAAGGAAAGGTAAGGTAAAGTAAGATAAGGTAAAATAAGATAAGGAAAACAAAGGTAATGTAAGGTAAGACTGGATAAGATCAAATTTGATAAGGTAAGGTAAAGTAAGATAAGGTAAAATAAGGAAAGGAAAAGAAAAGAAAGGTAATGTAAGATAAGACTGGATAAGATCAAATTTGATAAGGTAAGGTAATGTAAGATAAGATAAGGAAAAGAAAGGTAATGTAAGATAAGACTGGATAAGAGAAGATAAAATTTGATAAGGTAAGGTAAAGTAAGATAAGATAAGGAAAAGAAAGGTAATGTAAGATAAGACTGGATAAGAGAAGATAAAATTTGATAAGGTAAGGTAAAGTAAGATAAGGTAAAATAAGATAAGGAAAGGGGAGGTAAGGTAAAGTAAGATAAGATTCAATAAGGTAAGGTAATGTAAGATAAGGTAAAGTAAGACAAGGAAAGATAAGATAAGGAAAGTTAAGGTAAGAAAAGGTAAGGTAAAGTAAGATAAGGTAAAATAAGATAAGGAAAACAAAGGTAATATCAGATAAGACTGGATAAGATAACATTTGATAAGGTAAGGTAAAGTAAGACAAGGAAAGGTAAGATAAGATAAGGAAAGTTAAGGTAAGGTAAGGTAAAGTAAGATAAGGTAAAATAAGATAAGGAAAACAAAGGTAATGTCAGATAAGACTGGATAAGATCAAATTTGATAAGGTAAGGTAAAGTAAGGTAATGTAAAATAAGATAAGGAAAGGAAAGGTAAGGTAAAGTAAGATAAGAGTCAATAAGGTACAGTAAAGTAAGACAAGGTAAAGTAAGATAAGGAAAAGAAAGGTAATGTAAGATAAGACTGGATAAGATAAAATTTGATAAGGTAAGGTAAAGTAAGATAAGGTAAAATAAGATAAGGAAAAGTAAGGTAAGGTAAAGTAAGATAAGATAAGATTCAATAAGGTAAGGTAAAGTAAGATAAGGAAAGGTAAGGTAAAGTAAAGTAAGATAAGGTAAAATAAGATAAGGAAAGGTAAGGTAAAGTAAGATAAGATAAGATTCAATAAGGTAAGGTAAAGTAAGACAAGGAAAGGAAAGGTAAGGTAGGGTAAGATAAGATAAGACTGGATAAAGTAAGAAAAAATTCGATATCATTTTCTTTATTTGTGTTCATTTATTTTTTATATTTTCTTCATTTTTGTGCATTTTGTTCATTATTTCCTTCATTTGTGTTCATTTAATTTTTATATTTTCTTCATTTTTCTGCATTTTATTCATTATTTTCTTTATTTGTGTTCATTTAATTTTTGTATTTTCATCATTTTTGTGCATTTTGTTCATTTTTTTCCTTCATTTGTGTTCATTCTGATGATGTGAGTCCACTCCTCCTTCAGATTGGACCAACCCCCTCCCCCCATCACCACTAAAATTTAATCATTTCTTCCTTGTGCCAGTGTCAACATTTCCTGAAAATTTCAAATGGCAGTTGAATTTGACAGACATATCACCATTCAATCATTTCGACGGGCTGGTTAAAATGATTGAATGGTGTTTTTTCAGTCCTGTCTGCTCCACAAGTGACTAAAATTGTTCTATTTTTGTGTTAGATTATTTAACTAATTGGTTGTAATCGGGGTGTGAAGGGGATTTTAAGCAACATAGTAAAAAATGCTCCAGGAAAACATCTCCTACCCTACCTTTAAGACCTGCCTTAGCTCCATTACCAGGTCTTTAACATGGTGTAACCCTACGTTCATGCTAGCTTGCTGAACTTTAATGCTAACAGAACATGAGCCTTGTGCATATTTTGAAATAGATGCATAGAATATTAATGCAGCATAAACTCAAATGAGGCTAACTGACCTAATGCAACCCGGTACTGAAGTGTGGGAATAGAAGTGGAAGCTCCAGAGGGGAGTCGGTGTGTGTCCAGATGCATTACACACCGTGAGTACAGATGGACTGTGGGAAAAAACCTGGTCGTGTGACAAACAGACACTGAACTCCTTGTAGTGAGTCCAGATATGCATCTCTGAATACATAAATATGACTTCTAAGAATAGTATGAAAGAATGAAAGGATCCCAAACTATAAACCTCACATATCTGATCGAGAAAAAACAGTCGCTTTGTATTCCACTGGTTTTATGACGCGACACATGAGCCTTTGTGTCACAGAGTTCACATCGAAATGTAGAAGAAGTGGCTGAAGTGAACAGTTGACAGCATGTTTTCAGCCCCGGGTTACAGATTTATTCATATTCAAGTCCAAATATTATTTATAATACACATAGTGGCATCTGCGTTACATTTATCTACAGTTATCTTTATTATTATTTTATATTGTTTGTCTTTTGTACTATCTTTATGCATACACTTTATTCTGTGGCTGCCTTGACCATTGAATTTCCCCTTTGTGGCATCAATAGTCTCATCTAATCTAATCTAATCTAATCTAGTCTAGTCTAGTCTAGTCTAGTGTAATCTAATCTAATCTAGTCTCGTCTAGTCTAGTGTAATCTAATCTAATCTAGTCTAATCTAATCTATATAGTCTCATCTAATCTAATCTAATCTATATAGTCTCATCTAATCTAGTCTAATCTAATCTAGTCTTGTCTAGTCTAATCTAATCTAGTCTAATCTAATCTATATAGTCTCATCTAATCTAATCTAATCTAATCGATATAGTCTCATCTAATCTAATCTAGTCTAGTCTAATCAATATAGTCTAATCTAATCTATATAGTCTCATCTAATCTAATCTATATAGTCTCATCTAATCTAATCTAGTCTAATCTAATCTAGTCTAATCTAATCTAATCTAGTCTAGTCTAATCTAATCTAGTCTAATCTAATCTAATCTAGTCTAATCTAATCTAGTCTAGTCTAATCGAATCTAATCTAGTCTAATCTAATCTATATAGTCTCATCTAATCTAATCTATATAGTCTCATCTAATCTAGTCTAATCTAATCTAGTCTTGTCTAGTCTAATCGAATCTAATCTAGTCTAATCTAATCTATATAGTCTCATCTAATCTAATCTATATAGTCTCATCTAATCTAGTCTAATCTAATCTAGTCTTGTCTAGTCTAATCTAATCTAATCTAATCTATATAGTCTCATCTAATCTAATCGATATAGTCTCATCTAATCTAATCTAGTCTAGTCTAATCGATATAGTCTAATCTAATCTAATCTATATAGTCTCATCTAATCTAATCTAGTCTAATCTAATCTAATCTAATCTAGTCTAATCTAATCTAATCTAGTCTAGCCTAATATAATCTAGTCTAATCTAATCTAGTCTAATCTAATCTAATCGATATAGACTCATCGAATCAAATCGAATCGCATTTAATGTGTGAATTCTCATTTGCCCAGGTCATCATTCTTCTCGGTTCAGCTGGACTAGTTTAGCCCTTCTGAAAACATTTCATTTCTTATCCAAGAAACTGAACTGAAGAAGTCTCTTGGATGAGGAAATAAACGATCTGTGATCATTTTACTTCATTTTCTTATATATACTTAAAATATAATGGAGGCAGCGTTGTGTTTATAACAAACCTTCTTTGCACTTACACTTCTGAGCATGCTCAGTGCAATGTTGGTTTATTATGACACCATAAAAGTGCTTTGGTTAGGGTTTGTAGGAGATCATAGTTTGGTTGGAATATTAAGAAATATATATTGAAAAAATATATTTTTAATCATCATATGTATTAATTTTTGCCATTTTAAAACCAAGCCCTTGTATTTATATAGCGTAACCTAGAAGTTTAATGTTCTGGTAAAAAAAAAAAAGAAAATGTCTATGATCATTTTACTTCATTTTTTTTTATATATATATTTTTAACATAATGCAAGAAACATTATGTTTATAACAAACCTTAGATTTTTTTTTATCATATTTATTCACTTTTGATATTTTAATACCAAACCCTTATATGCATTTATATAACATAACCTACATGTTTAATATTTTGGTGGAGAAAAAAAAAGTAGTTTTCGATCAGTTTGCTTCATTTTCTTGTATATATTTTTAATATATAATGTAGGCAGGATTGTGTTTATAACTAAAGTTTTTGCACTTACACTGCAGTTGCATGTGAATGTAGTTTTTATCTACAAAATACATTTACCTTCATTATACAAGAGTGATGAATATCTGAAAACACAGTTAAATAAGAGCAACGCTGCATTAATGTGACCAGAGGTACTGATAAAACAGTCTTTTATCTATAATTTGGTCAGCACATGAAAGCGTATAACATAATCCACCTGTGTTCCAACTGATTCATGTTTAAGTGGTGATTTTTCCACCTTCTGATTTAAAGATTACATCCGATCTGTATCTTCTAGTCTATTTTAAAAACCAAAAAAAAAGCCGAATAAAGCCAGCTCGAGTGAGTTTCGAAAAGGTAATTGTGTGGAAACCTAAAAAGTGTGGCTTTTTATCCCCTTAATCCTGTTAGATTTGGATGGAGATAGCAGGCGACGCTTTAATCTGTTCGAAGGTGCGGTAAAAAAAAAAAAAAAAAAAAAAAAAAAGGATAAAAGATAGTGGTGTCACGCAGTTATAAAGAACTATGCACTGTGATTGTGTCTGGTGTAGGTTTTACTGAAGGGTGCTAAAACACAACACGTGCCAAGAAATATAAAAATAAAAACACACACAAACACACTATTCATGCTGTGTGTGAGTGAGATTATTAAAATAAAAATATGAAGACAAATGAGCTTGTAGAGATCTCAAAACAGCACTAAAACCATTAAAGTGACAATAAAGCAGCCTATAGTATGCCCAAAAGACAGCGTGTGAGAAGATAAAACAAAGAGCAATAAAATGACAAGGGAAATATAAATACTCTCTTGTGCTGCTGTCACACTCCTCTTTTAAATTAAACCTCAAAACAGACAATTTCTACCAAAACGCCCGAGTGTTTGTCTTTATAGAGGCCTCTTCGCAGGGAAGTCATTGGTTGCTATTATGTCAGGGCGATGGGGGGGGGGGGGTGAGGAAGGGGAGGGGGCGGGGTTTCTGACACCGTTACTACACGGGACAGTGTTTACCGCTTTGACACGTTACATTACTCTTCCAGTCCAGAGTCTGTCACGTCCTCTGACAGTTATCCGCAGCGAAAACTAAATCTACCAGACGTGCTTTTCCACGTCGCGTACAAAAAGATATCGCTTTCTTTTTGGAGCGGCCCGAAAAGTTGACGTGTGCAGTCGCATGCGCTCGACAGTCAGACGGAGTTTCCAAGTTTCGCTCCGTTCCATTGAAGTGTCTCCGAAAACGATCACAACGACAGACGAACAGAGGGACGGCCGCCGTGATAGCGCGACAGTAGACGTACAGACGGAGTAGGGCCTTTAAAGCGGTCGTCATAGCAACAGATGGAGTCGTGGTGATGGTGACACTCAATAAGGGCATTAATTGGCTGGACAACACCATTATCATTACTACATACTTGTATATCATTGTTATGACTACAATTACTATCATCACTACATCATAACTTTTATTCTATGATTATTAACCCTTTCATGCACAGTGGTCACTCCAGTGGACAGTTCTTCTCCAGCTGTTCTCTTGTATATTCATGGGTTTTGTTGTTTTAGTTTCATATCAGCCAACACAGTGGACACTTATGCACCATCTCATACACTGACATTCAGACTATTAGTGTAACTGTGCTGTTCTTGATAAACCTGATCTGCAGTGACATGTTTTAATGTAAATCAATTGTTATTTGTTAGACAAGAAGGTTTTTTTTGCATATTATCTCGATGAAGTGAGGAATTACTAGCATTAGAATATATTATAATGTGAGAAGATATCAGATTAGCAGCATTAACCCGTAAAGACCCAGCGTTACTTTTATGTCAGTTCCCAAATAAAATATTCTCAATATCTAACCTTTCTTAAGTGTTTTATTACCATTTATTTATAATATTAAGCCTGTATTTTGTATTTTATCAGTATAAATCGGGTATTTTCTTGTATTTAATTTAATGATCATGTAGATTAAATAAAAGTTCAGATTAAAGTTGATGGTTATTGTATCACAAACAGAGAAAACTGAAGAAAAAGTGACTTTTTCAGCAAAGATATCATTAACAGAACATAAAAACAAGCATCTCCATCCACTGCCATTGGTCCAACTCCATGGGTTTTACTGGTAAATGAATGTTATAGAAGATGACAGTGTTTCCATGGTAACTACGGAACCTCTGAACGTCCAAATTGGTCATATCTGATGACCATGAAAAGATGACAAACTGAATTTTACACCAGTTATTTACAGATATTGATAGAATTAATGGTTCAGAAGTTATTAAACATTTTAGATCAATAGACGCTTTTGATCACCAGTGGCTCTTTGGGTCTTTATGGGTTAAACATGTTTTTATTTCATTGTTTTAACATCCCTCTCTGATATTGGGTTTTAAACACGTTTCTTCACTTCAAAAATTAAATGCATGAATATTTTTGTAACTCCACAGAAAAAAAAAAAAAAACAACTCAATCGCATTGTTTTTTTTCTTGCCTAAGGAGGAATAAAAACACTGAAGAAAAAAAATCTTGACTAAGGTTCTCACAATTCATGCATGAAAGGGTTAAACTATATTGTGCATACTATAATATTATAATATAACATCAAAAGCATCAAAAATGACCTGTGTTAAAATCAATATGGTTTTATGCCATGTTGTCAGACTTTCATGTTAAAAATAATCATTTGAATTCTATTTTGGTCCACAAAAAAAAGGTTTCATGTTAAAAATCTAAAAATATTTCAATTTTTTTTTTTTCCCACCATTTTCAAATTTATGTTATGCTATGTTATGTTGTTATGCTATGCTATGTTATGTAATGCTATGTTGTGCTATACTACACTATGATATGTTCTGCTATGTTACGCTGTTATGTTTCACTATGTTGTACTATGTTATGTTATGCTACACTATGTTATGTTATGCTATACTATACTATGTTATATTATGCTATACTATGCTATGTTATGCTATACTATGCTATGTTATGCTGTACTATGCTATGTTATGTTATGCTATACTATGCTATGTTATATTATGCTATACTATGCTATGTTATGCTGTACTATGCTATGTTATGTTATGCTGTACTATGCTATGTTATGTTATGCTATACTATGCTATGTTTTGTTATGCTATACAATGCTATGTTATGCTATACTATGCTATGCTATACTATGCTATGTTATGTTATGCTATACTATACTATGTTATATTATGCTATACTATGCTATGTTATGCTATACTATGCTATGTTATGCTGTACTATGCTATGCTATGCTATGTTATGCTATACTATGCTATACTATGCTATGTTATGCTATACTATGCTATGTTATGCTATACTATGCTATGTTATGCTGTACTTTGCTATGTTATGTTATGCTATACTATGTTATATTATGCTATACTATGCTATGTTATGTTATGCTATACTATGTTATATTATGCTATACTATGCTATGTTATGCTATACCATGTTATGTTATGCTATATTATGTCATGCTCTGTTCTGCAGCTCCTGTATATCCCTTTGTATATCTTACAGTATGACTAGATCCACTGTAACACACAACTACCCAAAGCATCTCTGGATTAAAGTTCACAAGAAACAACTTTTAGTTTGAGTATCTGTAGTTATTGTCATGTCCCTGTGTGAAATGTGCACAGATATTCACTAAAACAAAAGCCACGTTGACATAATTTTGTGGACTGCCAATGATGAGGCAACATAAGAACATATTTACTGGAGTTTTCTTAAAGATACCAGGGCTTTAAAAAAAAAAAAAAAAAAAAAACTCAATGTATTTATTAATATCTGAGCCATAATCTTTCCGGGGCAGTTCTTTTGCCTACAGTAAACCTCCGAGCCAGCTCATTAAATTCCTTCGCAGCAAAGTCAGAGCACAGGTTCCATTTGAACCGATTAAAATGCACATAATATTTATAAAACACCACTGGATTTGCAGTTTAGATGCACGGGCCTGATGTCTGCGCTACAAATCTGGTAACAATGACGTAAAATAAGGACGTATATGTTGTCTTGTTGCATGATTTGTGGCGAATACAGTCATTAAACTCTGGTGTTGTGCTGTTAACACGCCCCGGAGTAGTAGAAAATGTAACAGATAAAAGAGCGTTAATGGTAAAAACAGATATAATATGGGCTGCAGCAGAAATGAAAATACATTAAGTAATAACAAAAAAAAAAAAGTGTGGTTTCATGTTCCTTCCTTTTGAGAACATGTAATATTAAAACAAATGCTGGTCAGCGGCAGAATAAATATAGCAACTCTTACCGTTGTACTGTATATTATTGCACCATGTTAATGTGTATGCATATCTGTCACAGCAGCAGTGAATTAAGCGCAGCCTCCTGCTCCCAAGTTTATTGTTGTGAGCATAAACACGCCGGCGCGGGGAGGAAGGTGTAGCGGCGAGGATGTTGTGGATGTAAGATGCAGGTTGCAGATAAAAGCGGTAATCACAACAAATGACCCCTTATTATTACAGATGTGGAGGATAACATGTTAAAACGTGGGAGAGAGCCTGAGGGGGAACGGGGCTCCGGTGTGGTTTATTTTCCTCAGCAACAGGAAAAAGAAAAAAGAAAATACCAGCTTATTGCACCCACGCCATTCCCAGGTTACCTCAGACTAACTGCAGTTAAGGTGCTCTTTAAAGTTTTATTGTTGTTATTCTTCTTCGCCATTGATCTTTTTTTTTTTTTGCCCAACAGCAAGACAAAATATCAACATTCCCATCATGGAAGCTGTGTGGACTGAAAACATTATTCCCTCAGAAAGTGTAATAATATCAGCTTAATTTAAGGTTTTTCGTGGCGTTGTTACAGAGGCATCATGGGAAAAAAAAAAAATTTGACCAGACCTAGATACCTGTTCAATAACATTCATATGTCATAATTACATTTCACTCAATATAACATGACTATTCATACATACAGCATTACACCAAAATGTATTTATTAGTCGCTTATATGATTTTAACCTCGTTACACCGTGTCTTTTACATATATATTTTTTTCATCTCGCTGTATTTGTTATTTATGATATTTTATCACCTTTTCTACCTGTTATTTTTCCATCCATTCAGAGTAAAATTGTAAAAATTTCTGTCGTTTTACTTGATATTTTTATTTCACTGTTTTTAATTGTACAGCTGTTTTTTTTTTTTTTATGTCTTTTTAATCTATTCTTGTATTTTTCTTTTATTTTTGGTTTTTCCCCTGTAAGTCACTTTGGAAAAATCTACCAAATGCATAAATGTAAATGTAAAACTGATGTTGTAAAGATGTGTCAAATTCAAGCACTTTTAACGAACAACATAAACACCCAGTGCTACTTTTATTGCATCTCCCAGATGAATGTTCATCTATTTTTAATCTTTCTTAACTGATTTATCACCATTTAGTCTAATATTACGTTCTGTATTTGGCATGTTTAAGTATAAATCAGGTATTTTCCTATACTTAAATTCACTGATCATGTAGATATTTATAAAAATCCAGATTAAAGTTAATGGTTATTAGATTAAAAATGGAAAAAACTAAAGAAAAGTGACTTTTTTTTGGTAAAATATATCATTAAGTGAACATAAACCAAGCGTTTCCATCCACTGTCATTCATCCAGCTCCATGGGTTTTACTGGTGAATCAGTGTTGTAGAAGATGACAGTGTTTCCATGGTAACTAAATGGGTCATATCTGATGACCATGAAAAGATGATAAACTGTATTTTACACCAATTATTTACATGTATTGACAAAATTAGTAGATCAACAGGTATTAAACAGTTTAGATCAGTAGATGGTTTTGGTTTTTATGGGTTAGGATCATTTTCTAATTTTCCCAGCACAACACCTTATCACTGGGGTAAAATACATATATACAGAAAAAACACATACTCATGTTATTTTTTTTTTTCACTTTTTATCACAATAATGTACACTGAATTATGTTACAAGCATGTAAATATATGTTTCGTAATAGCAAATTTTCAAATTAAAGGAGAACACAAAGTTTTATCTAAAAAAAAATGGAAGCCCCTTGGCGTTCTTCAGACTCACTCGCACCGGACCACTCTGTAAGTAGCTTTGGCTCGAGTTAATATTAAAAATACATAAACGCATCACATCACAGAGTTATAAATGCAAGCACTTTCAAGCACTTGAACTTTGAGAACTTTGAATTTTTTATATGTACTTATATATGTACTTTTGTATGTACTTTTTTTGCCACTTACAGGTAACGTCATTGACTGTGATTTTCTACTTAATTAAAAAAAAAAAAAAAAAAACAGAAAAATTTTTCACAGAAGTAACACACTAAGGTGGAAATTTTGAATTTTGGAGTATCTCTATGAGATATACTATAAATGGTTAATACCTGTTGATCCACTAATCCTGTCGATACATGTAAATAATTGGTGTAAAATGCAGTGTGTCATCTTTTCATGGTCATCAGATATGACCCATTCGGACGTTCAAAGACTCCGTAGTTACCATGGAAACACCATCATCTTCTACAGCATTGATTCACCAGTAAAACCCATGGAGTTGGATCAATGACAGTGGATGGAGACACTGGGTTTATGTTCAGTTAATGGTACATTTGAGTGAAAATGCGACTTTTCCTCATTTTTCTACATTCTGATACAATAACCTTTAAATTTACTGTGAGCTTTAATGAACATCTACATGATCAGTGAATTAAATATAGGAAAATACATAATTTTTAATGAAAAAATGCAAATTACAGAAGATAATATTATAATAAATGGTGGTTAGATATAGAGAAAATTTCTAATGTTGTAAAATACATATTTGTTTCACCTTATGTATGTTTTTTTGTATTATTTATTCATACTTTTTTGATTTTTTGGGTTTTTTTTTTACCACTTATGGGCAAGGAACTCAATATGGTAAGTTCATTGACCTCGATTTCCTACATGACATTTTTTTTTAAGTAAAGCAAGTAAGTAAACTTTATTTAGTGAGCACTTTTCGCAGAGAGTCACAAAGTGCTTTACAGTGCAAAATACAATTAAAATACCATTTAAAAATGTCTAAAGTCTTGTTATTTCCTCCAATAAAACACTAAGGTTGACATTTTGAATTTCAGATTTTTTTCCATGAATGAACTATTAAGGGTTAAAAATAACAGTCAATCACTGAAACGTCAGATAACGCTGGTCAACAACAAATTTATTGTTCAAGTATTTTGGGCTGATTTAGGATAATTTTGGTGTGCTGAATCCAAAAATCACATTAATTTTGCTCAATCAGGTCAACTTTCTGAACTATGCTACATATTGGCTTTTTAACAGTTTTGCTTACATTTATGGGCATTTTCACATCATATGATACAAAATTCTTTCATATTTCTTGCAATAAACGAGTTCTGAAGATTTTACTTTTGCCAATTTATGGTTGTTTTTTTTTAATATTACAGGTGAATGAAACGGCTTCGACGAGAAGATCTTGCAAAAATAAGCCTGACGTATTCTGCTACATCTGCGCTGAATACACCATTGTACCTAACAGGAATCAAGTCACAAGTTTCATAAAGTGTGCTTACCAATCTTATTTTGGTATTAATTATTATATTTTGTGAGAAGATCAAATTTTTCAAAATCAAATTAGCAAAGAAACCTGACCTGATTGAGAAAAACAGATGTCATTTTTGGATTTAGCGGTGCAAAATGGTCCGAATTCAGTTGAAAAAAACCTAGACAACTTGCAAAAAACATTTTTTTGTAACCCAGTGTTATGAGTGACTGGCCACTTAATTAGAATACAATTTTCATTTTTTACTATAATTTCTTACCTAAGAACGGACATAATATGTGCTTTTCAGCCTCTACATGTGGTTTTATGTGACTTTGTTTGGTCTGTCTGGCAGTTGGACTGTTTCTCCAAACTGCGAAGCCTACAGTAAATCCAAGGCGAATGTAAATGACTGTATTTATAAGGTTTACACATGTACTTCTCATGATGCCGCGTATGTTTCCTGTCTACTTCGGGGGGTGTTCAACTCAAAGGGTCAACACTGGAGGTGGGGGTCACGCGAGAGGACAGCACTAGTCCAGGTTTGAGACAGCTCCAGTTTCAACTGAGCAGAGGCTTTGTAGCGTGGGATATGAGGCCTGCCTCTAAAGCCGTAGGAAAATAAACCCAAACAGGGAGGAAATGTTGGCTTATCTGAGCTCAGGAATACAGCAAAGGGAAGAGCTTTTTTTTTTTTTTTAACATGTACAATCCTCTCCCACCCTCCTACACTCCTATCCAACTCCCAGAGGCAATTTCAGCAGCGTGTTATTATACATTCTTTTTAAGCCATAAAAATATCTAATGCGCCTTTCCTGTCTTTAAGTGAAGCTTACCTTATTACATTATTGTGTCACATGTTCGCTGCCCTACAAAAGCCAAAGTGTATGAGCTGTGTGGGCAGGGAAACGCTGCTGATCTCCAACTCCAACAGGAAGTAGCAGTGGTCCAGGAGAGGATTATTTATCATTTAGTCGTATTTATGAGCATAATTTGTTTTAGCGCTCAAGTGTAAACTGCACCGCTGACCTGCGATCTTCCTTCGGTTGGCCTTTAGTGTCTGTATAGAAGGAATCGGCATACCTTACCGTGTTCAAAATGAGGCTTGATTAGGAGGCAAAGTGGGAAAATGCCCAAAGGCCTTATGAGACCAAGGACCCTTTAAGATTTAAGGTTACACTATGTCAGCCGATATATGTAAATTATATAAGGAGTTTACGAGTATGCATCAGTGAAGCACAGCATCAGAGCCTCCACATGTGCTCTGTTGTAGTTATTGAACACTGGAGACCTGTTGCAAAGCACTAACAGTATGAAAACCAAATGATAAAAATAGAACCAATGTCCCTGTATCTCACCGACATGTTCTATCAAGAATCAGTAAGTTGAATTTGTGAGGTTGTGTGGTTCTGTCTGTGTTAGATAGGAGAACTCAACTAATTCAGTCAAAGCCCATATATGACTTCCTATCAGCGATCAAAACAAACTATATTGATATCTGTAACCATTTCCATGTTATACGCCATAAAAATTTGGACCATTATATGCAAAATTATTATTACGATATTGATGTTTCTTACAATAAATGTTATAATTGCACAGTTACAATGCTGTTGGGGTTGAGGGGGGCCTGGAAATGTTTCGTCCTCCAAAGGGGGGGTCGACAAAAAAAGACAGAGAACCACTGTGATACACAAATGTCATTTACAGCATCTTTACTTTCGGCAGGAGGTATTGTGATCGATTTGCTTTTTGTGTGTGCGCACGTGCATGTTTGTTTGTTTATTTGTTTGTTAGCAAGATAACTCAAAAAGTTATGGACGGATTTTCATGAAATTTTCAGGAAATGTCGATACTGGCACAAAGAAGAAATGATTACATTTTGGTGGTGATCGGGGGTGGGCGGGGCCACGGGGGCCCACTGATCTGCCTTGATGTGACGGAGCATCCCCTTTACTGAGTGCGGACAGTGCACACTCACATATACAGGGTGGGGAAGCAAAATGTACAATATTTTGAGGCAGGGATTGAAAGACAGTGTATGACCAATTAGTTTATTGAAAGTCATGAGAATTTATTTGCCACAAGAAAATTTCCATAATAGAAAATGTTTTTATTCTATGTGTCCTCTTTTCTCAATAACTGCCTTCACACGCTTCCTGAAACTTGCACAAGTGTTCCTCAAATATTGGGGTGACAACTTCTCCCATTCTTCTTTAATAGTATCTTCCAGACTTTGTCACAATAGTTTTGCTCATAGTCATTCTCTTCTTTCCATTCTAAACAGTCTTTATGGACACTCCAACTATTTTTGAAATCTCCTTTGGTGTGACGAGTGCATTCAGCAAATCACACACTCTTTGACGTTTGCTTTCCTGATTACTCATATGGGCAAAAGTTTCTGAAAAGGTATGGATAATAGTGTTAGGTATGATTATGACATCAATATATGTTTGGTTTCAAAACAGTTGACGTAGTGCCTGCTGAGAAAAAACAACTAAATGTTCATTGTAAATTTTGCTTCCCCACCCTGTACAGTAGTTTGTACGAGGGTGCACACTTGTCCGTTCCACACACCAACATACGCACACATTCGACATTCATGCTGTACACTCACCACACGTGCTACTTCCTGCAGACTGACCCTGAGCCGGCCAAACAGGGGCGTAGCTAGTGCCGCCGTTTAATAAAGGGGGCGTCGAGCGGGAAAATGGTCACCTGAGCATTTACTTGGTGGTTTCCACTTATTAAGGTTATTTCTCTCTGGTAGAGAGTGGTTTATGATAAAAAAAGAGTGGAAAGGTTAAAGGGGGTATTTTTCTTTATTTCCCTTGTGTTTTGAGGTTTCTTCTTCTTTTGATTTTCTGAGGAGAAATCATGTTTGTATAACTGATTGCTGTGGGTCACGCCCAGTGGGAGGGGCTTTTCCCTATATATGTCGGCCATTTTGGCTTTGTTGGGAGTCTGATAAAGCTGACGACACATTGTGGGTGTTTTGTCAGTCTGCAAAGAGGTTTTTTTTTTAGTTATTTCTTTTCCCTTTTCCTGTTAATATTCTGTAAATAGCTGTCACTGGGTTTGGGAAGACTGGAATAAAAAAAAAAACCTTAAAAGGAAGACCTTCATTTTTTTGTTTTTTTCTCGGACTAGCCATATTATTAACTTTACAAAGTTGAGCCACGCTACAGCAGAAGTCTGCAGTCTCCGAGTGCTTTTCTTGTTCCCAAATTGTCCCCACAGATAGGCCTAGGCCCTGGAACCAACCCATTAAATTTTGGGCCAAGTAGGCTAAAGTTCAAGGTCACAGCAAGGTCACAAAATCGACAATTTTCCTCTCTCTCATCACTGAGCAATTTTCAAAAATTCATAAAAAATGCAAAACGACTCCGATTAGCCTCTAATTTGATCCACCCGTTGCTAAGAACAATATCTTGTATCTGGCACAAAATTGTCCACATCCACTGTGGAATGTGGACTCTGTGGACATTTACATTTAACACTGAAAATCCCATTTACCACACATTTTTCATTAGAACTCAACAAATATTGATTGGAATTTAATATAATTTGACATACACATGACTGGTACCAAGCTTCAACTTTGTACGAAATATCGTTCCGCTCCATTTCTCTTCCATTACGCTTTGTTGACTTTTGCCATTTTTTTTGCACCATTTTCAAAAAATCATGAAAAATGCAATTCGTGAAATATCATTATGAAATTTGTTTTGCACATCCATACTTTAAAAAGAAATAGTCAATCCAAACATCCACACTGTTCGGGGTGCTTGGCGGAGGTTTGCGTTCTCTGAACACTTGTTAGTGTTGTGTACATATGAGCCTTATCATGCAATTCGATTCCTCTTTTTCTTCTTTATGTTATTGAAACCAAACCCAGAGAGTAGCCAGACACATTAAGCACGTCACAGATGTCTGACAAGCTCAGAAATCTGCTCAGCTTTACAACAAGACTAAATATCATAATTAAAGGAACACTGGGCGACAGTGAAGAACTGAAAACACTGGCTTAGACTAACAGTGATTAAAGTTGAAGTGAATCAGTCATTATGAGTTCATCAATAGTAAAACTGCTGAGAATGGAATCTTCCCCTTTAGCTAGAACATCTTTGGTAATGAGCATTTATTTCTAATTTGTCTGTTGCTGCCAACGGTTCCCATCCATAGGAGGTCATGTGATCACTTACACCTACCTGTCTGCAAGAATGTGTGAAAAACACATTTTCAAACATTTGGAAAGTGAATTTTGGCGGAAAGGCCAAAAAGGGTCTCATTAACCGCTTTTAAAAAAAAAAAGCCCAAGCAAACGTTTGACTTACAATAAAATCTACAGATTGGGATAAGAAATTGGCCATTAGGAGAAAAAAAAGTCATAGGAAAAATGGAAATAAAACCTCCAGGATCCAGGATCAGGACGTTTAAGGTAGAGGAGGCAGTTCACCAAAGCCCAGACCTCAGTTGGAGTGATTTAATGGCCCCCAGAAGAAAACTGCTGCGAACAGCACTGAGATGTGAAGTCATATGTTTTCAAAAGTAAAGGAGGTTAACACTGACAAATTTAATTTAATGCCTAATTTAAAGCAAATGGCAGGTGTTTCTTACTGGCATTCCCAAAGTACTCTTTGTCGAATGAAAATGGAAATAATCCACAAGCCCACAATGGTTCTTTTAGTCTGAAATATAAATCTCAATATATTCTGAACTGTGGCCTGATTAACCCTGCAGATGCTGCTGGAAACTCAACCGTCCATGTATCATAATCATATATATCATATCATATCATATCATATCATGTAGTTGTTTTAGTTCCATATCAGCCAACACAGTGGACACTAATGCTTCATCACATACACTGACATTCAGTCCATTACTGTAACTTTGCTGTTCTTGATAAACCTGATCTGCACTTACATGTTTGAGTGCAAATCAGTTATTTGTTAGACAAAAAGTTTTTTTTTTTGCATATTATCTCCATGAAGTGAGTAATAACTAGCATTAGAATATGTTAAAATGTGAGAAAACATCAGATTAGCTGCATTAAAAATGTTTTTATTTCATTGTTTTCATCTCACTTTCTGATATTGGGTTTTAAACACGTTTCTTTACTTCAAAAATTAAATGCATGGACATTATGCAACTCCATGAAAAGAAAAAAAAAACACTCAATCACATTGTTTTTTTTCATGCCTAAAGAGGAATAAAAACACTTAGGAAAAAAATCTTGATGAAGGTTGTCATAGTTCATGCATGAAAGGGTTAAGCAGGAATTAAAACAGGTTGTAGAAATCCACTTGATTTTTGCCAAAATTAATATACAGATAGCTTTGCAGCACGTGGAGGGTTCAAATTCAATTTTTTTCAACTATTAGGGTCCAAATACACAAATAAATGAACCAAAGACTATTAAAAGTGGTTTTAGATAAATATGACCCTTTTAATATTGCTGTTTATACCTAGCAAGGTTCTGTAAAACAAACAGAGCAAAAAATGTATATATTTTCAGTTTTTACTACAACCGCTGCTCCTGACAAACAATTATGGCGTACTCAGAGAAATGTTCATCGGAAGTCATGACCTTATATGTGCAAATGTCGCAATGTAACTAGTTATAGACATAAGAAATTAACCCTTTCATGCACAGTGGTCACTCCAGTGGACAATTCTTCTCCAGCTGTTCTCTTGTATATTCATGGGTTTAGTTGTTTTAGTTCCATATCAGCCAACACAGTGGACACTAATGCATCATCACATACACTGACATTCAGTCCATTACTGTAACTTTGCTGTTCTTGATAAACCTGATCTGCACTAACATGTTTGAATGTAAATCAGTTGTTATTTGTTAGACAAAAAGTTTTTTTTTTTTGTTTTTTTTTGCATATTATCTCCATGAAGTGAGTAATAACTAGCATTAGAATATGTTAAAATGTGAGAAAACATCAGATTAGCTGCATTAAAAATGTTTTTATTTCATTGTTTTCATCTCACTTTCTGATATTGGGTTTTAAACACGTTTCTTTACTTCAAAAATTAAATGCATGGACATTATGTAACTCCATGAAAAAAAAAAAAACCTCAATCACATTGTTTTTTTCATGCCTAAGGAGGAATAAAAACACTTAGGAAAAAAATCTTGATGAAGGTTGTCATAGTTCATGCATGAAAGGGTTAAGCAGGAATTAAAACAGGTTGTAGAAATCCACTTGATTTTTGCCAAAATTAATATACAGATAGCTTTGCAGCACGTGGAGGGTTCAAATTCAAACTTTTTGAACTATTAGGGTCCAAACACACAAATTAACAAACCAAAGACTATTAAAAGTGGGTTTAGCAAAATATGACCCTTTTAATATTGTTATTTATACCTAGCAAGGCTCTGTAAAACAAACAGAGCCAAAAAATCTATATATAACAGGATTTTCTACAAGTCGTCTTTATGTCTTTTTACCTCCCTTTCTGCACATTCACCAACAAACAGGCAACACAGTAATATTGATGTATTTGTGCAAAGGTGTCAAACGAAGTCCATACAATTGTAATAAAGACCCAGTGCGTTTTCGGTAGAGATAGTGCTTGTATGTGTAGCCACTACAGTGTAACGCCAATTCCATTCCAAATCTTTGAGAATGGCCCGTGGCTGCCGCTGCCAGGCTTTTCTCACAGATGTGGAGCGGGTGCATCCATCTTTCCCTGGAAGTCGATTCCTCAGCGGCTAAGTCTTGTCAGCCAGAGTAAACAGGCTTTTGATAAATGGAAGTCAAGGTGTGCAGTCACCTGGAGCTGCTGTTCAAAGTCTCCAGCTCTGTGTGTGTGAGAGAGTATACGTCTCAATGTGTTTTTACAGCTGTGAGCAACGTTTCCACCCCCTTCTTTAAATTTCTGCATGATTCCTTCGCCCACTGGCAATAATGACTTCAAAATGCACCTTTACAAACTACACTTGCACGGTCCTGGATGTTCTCATGAGGCCAGAACCAGGGGTGAAACCGGAGACGTACATTTGCAAAGATCAGTGCCAGACTAACAAATCATATGTCCTGAAGTTCTGTACCTAGGTGGGCCAATCATCTGAAATCTGCCTCTCCTTTGGGTTTTTCGTGGTGTATCGGTGTGTCTCTGGAAGTGTGTAGTTTCATAATTACAGAATATTACAAATATTGGATGCAGGTCTTTGTATCGTCTCGCAGGAGTCGGGATGAAAAAGCCAGGACGTTACAAACCAGATTGTTAGAAGCGACTGTAGCCCTTTGTCTACAGGAAAGAAACACAACTCACTGATGTTAATTGGTGCCTTTGCTTCAGAGTTCTAGGAACAAAACACAGAAAACACAAAGTATATTTAAGCCGGTTTGCTGATTTTAGCTTTTAAGAAGAGACTAATAAGCTAGATCTGAAGTTAATATTTGGCTTTCATCATAACAATAATACCTATTGTTACCCATCATCATTTACATATCGTTAGCCTCATAGCATAATTGCCAAAGTCATATTTTTGGCCAAATTGTGGGATCTGCATGAAATGAATCAGCAGTGTTAGAAGAGTTAAATCATGCAGATATCACAATTTAATATGACTTAGACATTAATTATTCTATGAGGTTAACGATATGTGAAATGTAGCCCTCTGAACTCCAAAAAAAGAAAATTACGTTCCAAATTTACACTTTCTGAGGTGCATAGTATAGCCTTAGCATTTGACCACTGGGTGGGTATTGGTGTCTGATGCATTAATGTTTAAAACACCTTAAAAGAGTGATAATTTGCTTCTTTTTTTTTTTAAATGGAATTCTGCAATTTCAAACATTTCCCTGTGGTCTACATAAACTGTAAATGCTCCGCTTGGGTCTGAATTCTTCATTAATTCAACTCCACAGGTCCATCTTCAGCCCTATTTCTGAGTAATGACACCAGAAAGGTCATTATGAGCGCTGGCCCTTTAAATCCAAATGAGCTACTTCAGGCCCCGCCCCCTCCAGGTTGTTGACCGTGCTTTCTGTCTCGTTCAGCCATAATTTTTTTCCGTGACTGTATTTTGGTCTAATGTTGTAAAAGTTGTTCTTTTCAATTTTCATGTATTTTTCTTGGATTTTATTTTATTTTTTTCGCCACTTACAGGTAAGGAACCAAATATGTTAACTTCATTAACCTTGATTTTCTACATAATAAACATTTTTTGAAACATTTCGCAAAAGAAATAATGTCTTGTTATGTCCTCCAATAACACACTAAGGTTGAAATGTTAAATTTCAGAGTATTTCTATGAGTGAACTATGAAGGGTTGCTTTTTTAAATGGAATTATATATTTTCAAACATTTCCCTGTGGTCTACATAAACTGTAAATGCTCTGCTTGGGTCTGAATTCTTCATTAATTCAACTCCACAAGTCAATCTTCAACCCTGTTTCTGAGGAATGACACCAGAAAGGTCGTTATGAGCGCTGGCCCTTTAAATCCAAATGAGCTACTTCAGGCCCCACCCCCTCCACGTTGTTGACCGTGCTTTCTGTCTCATTCAGCCACTTGTGTTCATTAATACAACCAACAGCTGAACATTTCAGCGAATCGGCTCAAAGTTTGAACATATTTTCAGTTTTTACTACAACCGCTACTGCTGACAAACAAATGTTTGTCCGAAGTCTTGACCTTATATGTGCAAATGTCGTGATGTAACTAGTTATAGATACAACAAATTAAGAAGGAATTAAAACAGGTTGTAAAAATCCACTCAATTTTTGCCAAAATGAATATAAAGATAGTTTTGCAGCACCTGGAGGGTTCAAATTCAAACTTTATGAACTATTAGGGTCCAAATACACAAATAAATGAACCAAAAACTAATAAAAGCGAGTTTAGCAAAGTATGACCCCATTAAAATACCTCTGGATGGCCATTTTGAGGATCCGAGACCACTTTTTGGACAATTTTTGGAAAATGTGACAAAATTACACTTTTTGATGCACTTAGAATAGCCTTAACACTTGACCATGATGGAATAAATGTTTAAAATGCCTCTGTATGGCCATTTTTTTTTTAGTAATCCCCCCCACACAAACAATGTTAATTAACCCCTTTTAAGACTGCCATTATCACAGGCCGCCTAGGTGTCTTCATGTTTTCTGGCACCACTTGATTCATTTTGCTTTTGCTCTATTTTCACATGTGGAAGTTGTGTAAATACCACGTCCCTCCTGTTCATATTTCTGATGTGTTTTGGTATATACAGGGTGACCCAAAAAAAACGGGAATTTTTGAAGAGCGTATTGGCAGACATGAGCAAGTGGCAGCACTGCGAGACAGTGACCTTGAGCAAGTAAACACACCCCCATTTTAGTAACCACTGGCGGCTGTGCGAGAATTGTTCGGCAACCATGTGATCTCAAGATTCGGTAATGTTCCCTGGCCCCCTAGATCGCCAGATTTGTCGGTTTGTGATTTTTTCTTGCGGGGCTATCTCAAGAGTAAAGTGTACACGACTCGACCAAGAACTGTGGATGAGTTAAAACAGAGAATTCAGGATGAAATTCACAGAATCCCAGCTGAGATGTTGCAGCGGTCAATGAGGAATCTCAACAGCAGATTTCAAGAATGCATTCGTACAGGAGGACGCCATCTACAGGAAGGAATTTTAAAAAAATGAAAATTCCATCATTGTTTCTTAAATAGCATGTTTTAAGGTTTCAATGACTATGAATAAAATATTTTTCTTCCATCACTCTTGGTTTTATTGGATTGTTAAAAAGTTCCCGTTTTTTTGTTTCACCCTGTATAATTACATGTTTATGCTTATCTCGAAGTTGGGGGTGGGGACTTAAAGGGTGGGGAAGCAAAATTTACAATATTTTGAGGCAGGGATTGAAAGACAGTGTATGACCAATTAGTTTATTGAAAGTCATGAGAATTTCTTTGCCACAAGAAAATTCACATAATAGAAAATGTTTTTATTCTATGTGTCCTCCTTCTTTCTCAATAACTGCCTTCACACGCTTCCTGAAACTTGCGCAAGTGTTCCTCAAATATTGGGGTGACAGCTTCTCCCATTCTTCTTTAATAGTATCTTTAAGAAAGTTGACATTGCTGTGTGATGTTCTTTTGGTAGCATGTTCTAAAACGCCCCAAACAGCAGAATCCAGAGGGTTTAGATCTGGGCTAGAAGGCGGCCATAAACATGATTCCCAAAAATTGCTCAAGTTGGATTTGTTGCTGTTGTCAACAAGTGTTTTGGTGTTCTTGTGTAAGATTTTAACTTCAAATCATATTTTACTGCATTTCTAACGCTCTTGTTGTCTACCTCAAGTTCAATTGCCATTTTTCTCATGGATTTGGTTGGAATCTTTAGGATTTTGGATTTGAGAGCTTTAATAAAAGCTTTGGTACGTTTTTTGTTTCTTCCTCCACTTCCAGACTTTCTCGTAATAGTTTTGCTCATCGTCATTCTCTTTTTTCCATTATAAAAAGTCTTTATGGACACTCTGACTATTTTTGAAATCTCCTTTGGTGTGACGAGTGCATTCAGCAAATCACACACTCTTTGACGTTTGCTTTCCTGATTACTCATATGGGCAAAAGTTTCTGAAAAGGTATGGATAATAGTGTTAGGTATGATTATGACATCAATATATGTTTGGTTTCAAAACAATTGACGTCGTGCCTGCGGAGAAAAAACAACTAAATGTTCATTGTAAATTTTGCTTCCCCACCCTGTATGTTAAGAATGACAGCCAAAAATGTACACACTGTATGATACATCCATGTTATGCTGTTGAAAATCCATAAATACAATAACAAACAAAAAAAATAGTCATTTCATTGTAAATTCTGACTGAACTGTGTAAAAACTGGACTTGAAAGCCGTCCCTTCTGCCTTATCCTGTGTCTCATCCGCCTCCACGGTGTCAGCAACTTAATTATACCCAAACACACCTTGCATATTCAAACACTACAACCGTTTCTCCGACTTGCGCATCTGTATGATTGCGACACTCTGAGTCAAAGCAGCTCCGTGATTAAAAAAGAGCACTTGTCGGTCGAGGAGTACAATAGGGGCCTGACCTTCGCCGGTCTACAAGTGGGCTTTGGGCCCCGGGGGGCTCCTTGTGCCAGACACAGATCTCATTTCAATACATCATGATTAAGTGCAGGGAGAGGCCTCAAAAGCCTCTGCACAGTCTCAAGAATTCAATGACCTGCAAGACACTGAGGAGAATCTGATTATAATAACACACTGTTTGCCTCCTCTTTGGCATTTGCATACATGTAATTTTTGGGGTAATTTTTTGGGAAAACCTTCTTCTGGGCAAGTTTGTTCTTTGATTTCACAGTGAGGTCAGAGAGAACATAACGGTATAAAAACCAAGAGTGTAAAAAAAAAAAACAGGTTTTACACAAGATCTGCCCATGTATTTTTCACAGACTAATCCAAGTCTGACGCTAATTTACACAAAAAGTATTAAACTCATAACTCTAATGTCAGAATAGATGGACATGATAGTGTTTGGTTTTGGGAGGACGACGACTCAGGCTACGTTCACACTCCACGTTCACACTTAACGTTCAGTTCTGATCCGTCTACAGCCCTGAAGTGACCCACACGCACAGAAGAAAACCTAACATCACATGGTGTAAATTCCGGCATCGATCCAGCTGATGTCATCATGTTTATGCATGTGCTGAGGTCATATCAACTGCCTCTATATATGTGCCAAGTTTGAAGTAAATTGAAATAGAGAGTATGTTTTTTATAGACATGTGAAATTTTAATCTCCCATTGTAAGTAAATGGAAGAAGAAAAAACATTTAAACAATTCATAAAACATTTGAATTTTGACCAACTTTTCCCAAAATGTAATCCCATCTATTCTGGGTCACTGGAAATCTATAAAGCAAATATGGTAGGAATTCAACCACTAGAGGGTTACCAAACAAACAAACAAACAAACCGAGCCAAAAACAATTCCCCTCGCCTCCGACGTTACATCAAAGTTATCTCATCTGTCATTTTGTAGATCCTACAACATTAGTTTGTTCATTGTATACACTAGCGGCATTGTACCCGAGGTGCCATTGTTCAATAGCGTGAGAGGCTAAAATGGCCCAGCATGCCTCACAACATTTGAATACAGACATACAATTGTGCCTAGTAGATAGTCAGGGAATGTTTCTATTCATTTGGCGAGTTTGGTGGTGATCGGGCCTGTGAAGGTCTATGGTGAGCTGGGACTTGGTCTGAGGTGAGCTGGGACTCGGTCTATGGTGAGCTGGGACCTGGTCTGAGGTGAGCTGGGACCCGGTCTGTGGTGAGCTGGGACCCAGTCTGTGGTGAGCTGGGACCCGGTCTGAGGTGAGCTGGGACCCGGTCTGTGGTGAGCTGGGACCCGGTCTGTGGTGAGCTGGGACCCAGTCTGTGGTTCGCTGGGACCCAGTCTGTGGTTCGCTGGGACCCTGTCAGTGGTTCGCTGGAACCCGGTCTGTGGTGAGTTGGGACCCGGTCTGAGGCGATTGGGCCTGTGGCGCCTGAGGAAAATCTATACAAATGCCCTCCTGTGCTGCAACATCAATCGGACGTTGGACGGACACAGAACTCGCGTTACGTAGTAGGATTATATCTGGTAAATTTCCTTCAGATGTTTGTAATTCAATAAAACACCTACTGCTGCAATGTTTGAAAACATTAAAAAAACAGCAGAATCTCCCCCTTTTTAATGAATCCACTTATAATTTGAAGTTTGTGTTTGGCCTCTGCCCTACCCTTCCACTAGGTGTCATGAAAATGGGTGCGGTATATCCTTTGTTATCCTGCACAGACACGTAAAGTGTCAAAAAGAAGTGAGTGGAAACTCCATTTCCTAGCGGAGGTAATTACGTTTGGCTTCGGAGGTCACTGGTCTGTAAACTGTGATGGACTTTATTTTTCCTATAAAATAACATGTCTGACCTGACAGCTGTTTAAAAAGCTGTCTGTGCTGGATTTGTCTGCGCTAATGTCGCTGCATTCCCAGACCTGAGTAATTAAGTCGGTGGGTACGATGTGATTAAGCGCCGCCGATGATGGCTACAGAAAAACTCCAGAATTTCGCTTTCATCTGCATTAGCAGGTGCACGCGTGTTCAAAGGCCGCCTTGTTCTGTTTTCTTTTTCACTTGTACCTTTTACATGTTTGCCTTGAATAACTTTCCCCCCTCCCATCGACTCCCATCTGTAGTCAAAGTGAGGTCTGCTGTGAGTTATGTCAGATGGAGCGATTACCAGAGAAGGGGCCAGGAGGATAATGAGGAACAGATGTAGGTCGCTTGCTCTTTTTCTCACACATCCCCTTTTTCTTTCTTTCATTCCATCGCTCTGTCGTTCTCTTTCGTCCTCTTTCCTTCGCTCCCTCGCGTCTCCCTCGGTTATCCCTGCCTTCCTCTCCATCCTGTCTTTGTCCCCCATCCCTCACTTCCTGCCTCCGTCTCCCGTCGGCCACCCACAGCTGTCCAGTCCAAGGTGCTGGCGAACGCTCCCCGGAGCGGAGGTGCACTTGTTCTATCCCGCTGCTAAATAGCGTGCATCAATCACGCAGGTGTCTTTCCACCATCGGGGGAGGCCTCTTAACGCATTGCACATGCAGCCAGAGACAATCTATCAGCGCCCAGGCAATGTTAATGCAGGACTGGAGCCAGGTTTTATGCATCTGCAGTCCACTCTGTCATTGTAATATCAGCGCAAAGACACACATTTGCTACTCGTACACGCCGCGCATGCTTGAAAAGCTCGACGCCGCTCTTTGTTTCGGTTTGTTTGGCCAGGTGAGAACAAGAGCAGAACCGCAGAGAGATGCCTGGATGTGTGGATTTCGCTGTTAGGTTTGTTGAGAGTGAAAATAATCTGCACCAACAGGAAATAACCCTACAACATGAGGGATTAAGGGTGTGACGCCACACACACCGCACTGTTTTTCCATGTGAACGAACCAGCGTGAACTCACAGTAAATCACACTTTTATCTCCACGGACTGGAATCGCATTAGTATACACGTCAGTCTCATCTGATAGGTTAATAAACTCACTTCCACTAAGTTTGAAGAGTTAGACACCCATGTCATATTGTAAATACATTCAAAGTCCTTGTAAATGAATGGGGAAAAAAAAAGGTTAAATCAGAATGGAGATGTTTTTCTAATTAAATGAATCAGGTTTTAATTAACATTGTTATACTTTTAGTATCTTAAATTATTGATGGTGTTTAATATGTATAGGGATGGGAATTGTTAAGAATTTAATGATTCCGATTCCATTATCGATATTGCTTATCAATCCGATTCCTTATCGATTCTCATTGGGTGAGGGAATAAAAGAGAACAAACAGGTGTGTTTGCATTAACTGTCTTTTACATTTCCATCTCTGCACAGAAAATATAACATATACAGTATGTACAAATAATAATAACAGATGACGCCGGGCCGGTTCGGGGGTGGGGGGTGGTACAGTGAAAGTGAAACTAAAGACACTTTACTAATTCCTCTATTGCCACATTTCTACTTCGTGGAACCGGTTCGACCTCATTTCCTTTCCCTTCTTACCTTCGGAAACTTGTATTTGAGGAGTTACGATGTTTGTTGCCCACACTGGAACCGGAACTGGCCCAGCGTTCACTCTGCCGCTACATTCACAAGCGCCGCTGAGTATCAAATACGTGACATTCCTGTAAATGAGTCACATCCTGTGGACAAATGTTTGAGGATATTGGAGGGATTCCACCCTTTTGAAGACATGGAAGCTTTGACAGTGTTCCAAGTAAGTGGACCTGGTGTCGTCTGTTTAGACCGTTTCTGCCTCAGCGCCATGTTAACCACGTTCTGACCAAAACAATGCAGCGTACGTGTGACGTCATCGCGCATACACAACGAAGGCAGAATCGATAAGCAGAATCGTTAAGCAGGCAGGCCAACGATTCTAAGGAATCGAGCTACTGGGAACCGGTTCTCAAAAATATGCATCTTCTTAGTTTAGTGACTTATATATAGTTTCAGAACTGACTTTTATTGTGTTTTATGTTTATTTTTACTGTGGATGTGTGTAAGATTTAATGTATGGCTGTGATTTCTATGTTGAGTCTGGGACCGCATTCTCTAGAAAAGAAGATGTTTTTAATCTTAATACATTTTTTCCTGTTTAAATAAAGGTTAACCCTCTTCCACATGCATTACAAGACAGTGCAGTTACAACAGTTCCAGTGAGTCAACAATCTCAGGTCCAATGTGGTCTCCAGGGTCTGTAAGGTCCACCTCTGCATGAACGGTGAGTGGACCTGCTTTGTTAGGTACCATGAAGTAATGGTACTAATGGAAGGAATGATGTTCAAAGGGATAATGTGGATGTGGACAGGGGTCTGGATCAGCACTTGTAGTCACGTAAAAAATGCTTAGACCACCTCTTGTTTTGTTCAATTTCTTGTTCATTTTAATGCCTGGTACAACCACAGGTACATTTATTTGGACAAATATAATGATAGCAACAAAAATAGCTCATAAGAGTTTAACTTAAGAAATAATATCTAGCCATTTTCCATGGTTTTCTTCACATTAACCAAAATCACTTGACATTGTACTGCCAAAAACAGTGCTTTTAGGCATTCCATGTTTTCTTTTCTGTCTGTTTTAGTCACATGATACACACAGGAGGTAGTACTTGATTGCATAACCATTGTTTTTGATGACTTTGACGGTCTTATAAGTTTTTCCGTGACTGTATGTTGGTCTAATGTTGTAAAAGTTGTTCTTTTTACTTTACATGTATTTTTCATGGATTTTATTTTATTTTTTTCGCCACTTACAGGTAAGGAACCAAATATGTTAACTTCATTAACCTTGATTTTCTGCATAATAAAAATTTTTTGAAATATTTCACAAAAGAAATAATGTCGTTATGTCCTCCAATAACACACTAAGGTTGAAATGTTGAATTTCAGAGTATTTCTATGAGTGAACTATAAAGGGTTGCCTTTTTAAATGGAATTATATATTTTCAAACATTTCCCTGTGGTCTACATAAACTGTAAATGCTCTGCTTGGGTCTGAAGTCTTCATTAATTCAACTCCACAGCTCCATCTTCAACCCTATTTCTGAGTAGTGACAGCAGAAAGGTCGTTAAGAGCGCTGGCCCTTTAAATGCAAATGAGCCACTTCAGGCCCCGCCCCTTCCAGGTTGTTGACTGTGCTTTCTGTCTCGTTCAGCCACTTGTGTTCGTTAACACAACCAACAACTGAACATTTCAGCTAATCGGCTCGAAGTTTGAACATATTTTCAGTTTTTACTACAACCGCTGCTGCTGACAAACAATTATGTCGTACTTGGAGAAATGTTTGTCTGAAGTTTTGACCTTATATGTGCAAATGTTGTGACGTAATTAGTTATAAAATGTAACAAATGAAGCAGGAATTACAACGGGTTGTAGAAATCCACACGAATTTGCCAGAATTAATATAAAGATAGCTTTGCAGCACCTGGAGGGTTCAAATTCAAACTTTATGAACACAAATAAATGAACCAAACACTAATAAAAGTGGGTTTAGCAAAATATGACCCCTTTTAGATAATTGTTCTATACACAGTGTCAAAAATATTCCCGAGACTCACTGGAAAACCATTTGAAGGCCACTGTTCAATAACGAACCCCCGGAACACAACCAACTAAAAAAATAACTGGGAAAAAGTTGCTTCAGATCAGTCATCGAGCCGTTTCCATCCCAAACAGGGCAGGAAACTCACCTTTCCAAACAGTAACTGGTCATTTGCGGAGTTCAACCACCCCTTCTGTTGCTCCTCAAGCCAACTAGATGCAGCGCTGCCCAACCCAATGAGGGTAAGTGTTCTGCCAAAGCAGCTGGAAAGGCTAGCTGTCAGCTGCAGCCAGAATGTACAGTAGAAGCATTTGGGTGATTTCCCAGCCAGATTCAGGTCATCCAACAACACCAAATGTGACACTAACCAGAGTTAATCCAGAGAAAACAACCACAATACTATTTAATATAACCTATATAACGCACGTATGCTATATATGAGGTATTGTATGTGATAAATGTCTAATACATGTACCGGAGAGTCATTTTCGTGTATTAGGGCGCACTTTATCGGGAAAAAACGGTCTGACTTTATGACTTAACAGCATCATAAATTTACATTATCTGCTTAACTAGACATTGCCAACACTACTGCGTTAGTTCGAGCGTCCTCAAAGTCCGATATATCTGCCGGTCGCCAACTGCAGCAAACGTTCAGACAACAGCCAAACTGACTGAGGTGCGAGACATTAAAGATTAATGGACAGAAGTGGTCGTGCCGTGAGAAAGAGACGGAATTTACTGATGCAAGCTGAATATGTACATAAAAAATTACTTTTAAAATTTCATTGCGCAGCCCTTTTGAATCTCAAAGATGAAACTGCATATTTTTTTTTCTCCCCCTGTCCTCGCTGCCCTACATACTCTTGGCCTTTGCAACAGAGTCACATGGAAGCTGCGAATCAAATGTGTGGATGTGGTTATTAATGTACTGATTAGAGCCGTAAGGACTTAAGTTCATCAAAACAACGTACGGAACATGAAGAACCAACTGAAGATGTGTCGCAGTTTCAAAGAATACACAAGGTTATTCCAGTTTGATTGAGGATCGGACTTAAGCGTCACAGTTATTTTTAACACAAAAAGACCCAGCACTACTTTTATGTCAGTTCCCAAATGACATTTTCTCTATATCTAACCTTTCTTAAGTAATTTATCGCCATTTATTATAATATTATCTTCTGTAATTAACATTTTTTCCTTACAAATCATCCATTTCCTTATATTTAATCCACTGATCATGTAGATGTTCATTAGAGCTCACAGTAAATTTCAAGGTTATTATATCAGAACAGAGAAAAACCAAGAAAAAGTGGCTTTTTCAGTCTAATCTTACGTTAACCAAACGTAAAAACAAGCGTCTCCATCCACTGTCATTGATCCAACTCCATGGGTTCTACTGATGAATCAATGTTGCAGAAGATGACGGTGTTTGACCATGATATCAATTATTTTGTAATTGTTCTTATTTGCTTTTGTTCATTTTGATCATTTCATTTATTTTACTTGTTTTTATTCATTTTGTTGCCCTTTATAATTTGTTTTCTTCAAATTACTTCAGTTTGTGGCATATTTTGTTCATGTTACTTATTATTTTGTCGATTTATTATTCATTTTTGTTCATCATATTTATTATTTTTGGCAGTTTTTGTTCATTTTGTTGTTGTGTTACTTTATTTTGGCAAATGTTTTGTTTGTTTTTTCCACATTATCATTTATCATTATTTTGGAGATTTTTATTCGTTTTTGTTCATTTTATGTATAAACATGTATAAACCCAGTGTGTCCATCCACTGTCATTGATCCAACTCCATGGGTTTCACTGGTGAATCAATGCTGTAGAAGATGACGGTGTTTCCACGGTAACTATGGAGCCTCTGAAGATCCAAATGGGTCATATCTGATGACCATGAAAAGACGACAAACTGTATTTTACACCAATTACTTACATGTATTGATAGGATTAGTGGATCAACAGGTATTAAACAGCTTCATCAGTAGATGGTTTTGGTTGGTGGGTGATCCAAATCGATTCTTAAAAGAGTTGGCAATGAATTCAGTCGTCGATTTGTTGGGTCTTGAGCACGTTAGTATTGAGGCACGCCCACATGCTAACCGGAGCTGGTCGAAGACTATAGCTTGCTAGTCTCAGCCATAAGAAGTCAAGATAGCGGGCTAGTGCTCGCTAACCTTGGGTGCTGCAAAGGGGCGGGGGGTTAAACATGACAAATTCATAGGCCTAGCATTCCCAGGAAGCTCAGTGGATATAGGTTAGAAGTTGTAAAAATTTCTTGTAAGCTCCAGAGTAAAAGTATAGCATAGAAGCCGAGAGTCGGATGTCTAAAGTTAAGTTTCACTTTCGGTTCCACGCCAGTTACGTTAGTTGCAGCACTTATGGAACACACCCCTACGTATGTATATACCCCCCCCCCCCTTACAGATACTTTATTTTATGAAGGGCCCACATCATTTACCTTTCATGGGCCCACAACTGCCCCCTACTAATCCCAAAGCCATTGTGGGAATGTAAACATGAGCGACTTGTCTACAGCCTATATTGCTTTGGGTTAAATGCCGATCTTTGAGAATGTAGTTTTTTTGTGTTAATCCAATGAGTCAATGACTTATTATTGAAATTACTTCACATATTGTATTGAAGTGTGGGGAAATGGTTACCAATGCACCATAAATAAGACTGGTCCCATAAATAGGACTGATAAGAACTGAACTGAACTTAAAGGACAATATGACCTCCTGGAGTCTCTTTATCTTCGCACACACATTCCACAATTATTACACAGTTCAAGCATCTACCCTACCCCCACTGTTTTTCACGTCTGCTGTCTGGCTAATGTTCACGCTGTCCCCCAATTCCCTTTAAATTCATGAAAAAATTCCAGCATGTGTCCACGTGTACAGTGTGAAAACTGTGTGATGTCTTATATTTGTGCTTTGCATTATCTTCTGTTCTTCACTGCAATTTTCAAAGAAAGGGTTTTGTAGTAGCGCTCTAGTTGTACTCTGTACTAAGAGCAGCGGCCCCATGTCCCTAATCATCGAACTCAGTTTCGTTTGATGTACTCTGTACTGTCAAATGACAATAAAGGCAATTCTGATTCTGATTCTGATAAATCCATTAGTCATATTACAGAAACGAGCAGTACGGATCATACATGAGGTTGAATTTCTAGAACACACTCATAATCTGTTTATTCAGTCAAAACTATTAAAAATCCATGATCTTGTAAAATATTATCCAGCAATAACCTTATTTAAAGCATTCAACAAATTACTACCAAGTAATATACAAAAAAACTTCACAATTCGGGAGAGTATTCATAATTTGAGAGGTTTTAGAGATTTCACATTACCTAAATTTCGAACCACTCGTAAACGTTTTTGTTTGTCTGTATGTGGAGTAAAACTTTGGAACAGTCTGGACATCCAACACAAGCAATACCAAAATATCCACCGATTTAAACTGCTGTACAAAAATATGGTCTGGTCCCAGTATAAAGATGGAGGGTCCTAAAACTGATGTTCCACAAATACTCTGTCTTATATGTTTACATGTGCTTGTTGTTCCTCATCTAGTTGGTCTGTGTTGTCCTTTACCATCTGCTATTGTTCTTACCATCGCTGGTATGTGCTTCCCTTTACCATTAGTGCTGTTGTAGTTTTTTTGTTTTTTTCTTACCATTGTTGGTATGTAATTAATGCTGTTCTTTACCACTGGTGGTATTTCAGTTTTTTTTGTCTTTACCATTGTTGGTCTGTAATTATTATCATGTAAATTGACGGTTAACTGTTACCAGTGGTAACACCACCAGCAATGTACTTTGTTTCTAATTTTTTTTACACACATTTTGGTTATGCAATGTAAATACTGTCAAATGAGTTTATTTTAATTTGGTTCAGGCCTATTTTGTTCCATTTTGTCCGTTGTTCTGGCTTGAAGTCGAAGGAGAGGAGTGAGTATTTAAAACGTTATTATGTTCAGTTATTTGATGATGAGAATGGGGGTGGGATTAAATAAGTTTTTCTTCTTCCCACTCCTTTTCGAGTACAAATGATTTTTTTTTGGGGGGGGGGGGGGGATTTTGAATTTGCTTGCTCGAAATCAACAAACGAATGAATGAAATGAATGAAATCAGCCCTACCACACTGTATATTGTATATTTTACTAAATTTGTTAGTCCACTATAACTCTATCTTACTTGTTTATTTTATTTTATGCTTCTTACCTACTCCATGTTCTACGAATGCACCAAACCACCGAAGCAAATGCCGAATCATGTGAACCTTGTTTACTGACATGGCAACAAACATGATTCTAATTCTTCTGAATCAATTATGTAAGTATTCTGTATTATTAGGTACTCGTACAAGCCCTCCGCTTCCATTTCAAGCCACAAGGTGACAATGTTGACAGCTCAGTCAATATTAATGTCTTTTAAAACCTGATAAGTGTTGATATTTAACAGTCGCTGCTTCTGAACCACATCCAGAGTGGGGAAGTTAAAGCTTTGTGAGAGGTGCGAATATGTGCTGAACTCGTCGTGTAAATTGACAAAAGGTGTTTCCGCGGCAGCTTTGAATAGATGTGACCGTTTTGAGGAAGGTGTGATGTCCCACTGTACCCACTAAGGTTGCCCAATACAAGCCTTGTGGTTGGCTGACTTCCCATGGCTTGTGACAGAAGTGGATACCTGGGGCGCCTTTGGAAGGAGTTGGTTTCTTATGCAACTACGCCACAAACCACCAAAAGCCAAAAAAAAAAAAAAAAAAGCAAAGTTTAATATTTAATCCTATTAATCAGTTAGATTTCAATTCAACATTTACATCGGTGTTCATTGTGAAGAAATCTCCCAGCTGCGTACACGATCCTAATGTACCACCATTAATTTGATTTAGTACCTCCATTGTTTTAAGACCCTCTGTCTGGACACTCGGAAGCTCAACAGCCAAATCATCTGCAGCTCTGTGTTCATTTTTAAGTGATTTCCACTGCTTGATGAAGAAAAAAAAAAAAGAAAAAAGCAGCGGAAGGAGGTAAGGTAATGACTAAATTTGCTAATAGGAATAATTATAGTGTGGCCAGAGGCTAGGTCCATTAGCAGAAACAAGAACAATTTGGCTAGTGTTTATCTTGTGCTAATTGTTGCAAGCAAACGGCAAATATTTTATTAACTTCGGGAACTTTATTCACACAAGGAGTGACCTGAATATTAAATGATCTTCTAAGTATAAATGTTCTCCCCAAGACATACAAGGAACAGAAAGAGAGAGTACCTTTTATAGGAAAACAGGTTTTTGGTTTAAAGCTCTCAGTCATGTAGGAATTTCTAAGTGGAACAATAGAAGATGTTACTAAATGTTTGAAAATACTGTAGTTTCCAAGATACTGTTTGGGTTGTTTGTAGAAAGGAACTCAGGACAGAGTGATGTTCTGGTGATATGTGAAAATTTCATTCAGTTTTTCATTAAAAAAAAAACCCAAAAAAAACAACTTGGTCTCTTTGTCGAGTTTGGCAATCTGAAAATGGTACTTTCCAACATAACTGAATGATTTATTCTGCATAATAACCTCTGAACAATAAAGGTTTTGTGTGCTCATTTGCTTTGATTACAGTGCATACTATATTATAATATTATAACACACTCAGCTACTCATTATTATTATTATTATTATTATTATTATTATTATTATTATCATTATCATTATTATTATTATTATTATTATTATTACTTTGCCAGTTGTTTCTATTAGTACATTCCAAAGTGCAATCGCAATGTTTCACTACTGTTTTTAATAGTTATTTTATTGTTTTTTTCTTGTATGTATATTTGTTGTGCTGCTTCTGGAACCTCAATTTCCTGAGAGCTCTGCCCAAAGGATCAATAAAGTTCAATCTAATCTAATCTAAACATCATCATTAAGTCTTCAGGTGATTAGTTAATTATGATGAATATTGTGGTGCAATGTTTAGGTTGTTTATTGTTTATTCCAGTGTTCTTACAGCAATTCTTACCGTTGCTTGTTGTTGTTATTATTATATATCATTATGACTTTTACTGTTACCACCTTATGACATTCATGCTGGGATTTTTAAATACACAAATGTACACATATATATATACATACATACATACAAAAAAATTAGCTACTTATTATTTTAATCGTTATTTTTGTTATTATTACCACCTTGCTATTTGTTGATTCTTCTAGTACTTTACAGTGTGTAATTGCCTGTGTTTTTTCAATACTGTTTTCTTTTTTAGAGTTATTGTTTTGCTATTTCTTGCAGTATTTCTAGTGCGCATATTCAGTATTGTGCTGCTTTAAGAACCTCAATGTCCTGAGGGTTTTGCCCAAAGGATCAATGAAGTTCAATCTAATCTAATCTAATCTAATCTAATCTAATCTAATCTAATCTAATCTAATCTAATCCAACAAGAATGAACATTTGTGTGGCATTAAAAGCTTAATCCCTTAATTTAACAGACATATTTACTTAAAAAAAAAAGTTTTTTCAGAAATAAAATGTGTGTTTGTTTTGCTGTTGAATCTGCTGTTCACTGTCTTTCACAGAACAGATGCAGCAATCCTGAACTCCTGGGCTGAGACTGACAGGGACGTTTAAAGAAAACTAGCAAATTCACTTCGGCTGACATGTCAAACACTCGAGTGCTAACCGTTCACAGGCTAAACTCACAGTTTATGACCTGAATTAACCGTTATTAAGGCAAGTTCCACTGGAAAACATTCAGGTTTCTACCATTTTCCTGCCTGTTCATAAGAATGAAAATGTTACAGTATACATGTGAAACGGGCTGGAAAGTGATAAGACAGGTTGGAATTCGGATGTTTCACAATGGGAACCCTGTGGCTGGGTGGGGGCACACCGGGCCCCTTAGGAAGGGACTGGACGATGAGTAACACCAAAATTTTGGCGTCATTTGAAGCTATTTTGCCTGAGATACAGCGACATCCACAGATATGAAATTAACATGGGATATGTCCTAGATTTTGATCACATTCATTTCCGTTTGATGGGATTGTGTGTGCTCAGTGATCTATTATGACACTGAGAGGTATCAGCGAGACAAAAGAAAGGACCGCACATGTAAAAAAAAAACCCAAAAAACATCTTATTAGAAAACAAATGCCACTTACTTGGATGAGGTAGCCCTTTTGCCATGCCGAGGATGTGCACCCTCCACTTCAGCATCTGAGGATAAGATGCTCGGAGCATTCTTCAAGTGTTTGTTCAAGGCACTGATGTTTTGTTTGCAGAGTGGAGAGAGACCGCCATTACTCTGAAAGGAAAAAAGTCAACAATGCATGTCTATTAGTCAAACTGGAACAACTACATTTGTGTAATAGGATGAATTTGACAGGCTAAATATAAATGTGCACAGGCCGGAAATGTATACACAGATGTACACATTAGATTAGATTAGATTAGATTAGATTAGATTAGATTAGATTAGATTAGATAGAACTTTGCTGATCTTTTCGGTAGAGCCCTCTGGAAACTGAGGTTCCAAAACATGTTGGAAAACTCGATGAATTGAACATGACATTTCACTTCATTAGTCACATACCACAACAAGACTAATGTTGAATGTTCCAAAGACCCCTCAATTCACCCCCTTTTTTGGTCGATCTTTTTATTCAAGAGTTAATCACAAAAACATCCATTATTACAATTTGTCCACATTTTGAAAAATAAACAGAGTGAACAACAGAGGAAAGCAAACATAACAAACACATATTTTAACAACCCTTATCCACCCACCCTCCCAACCCCCATCCCAGAACTTATGACGTATCACACCAAGGGAGGCCACATAAATTCTAATTATATTCACGTTGAGTTATCAATATATTGTTGACAGGGACGCTAAATCTGATTAAACTGGTGGAGTTTATTATGGGGCCCCGCTAGCAATTGTAGGCGCCAAGAAAGGTTAACGTAGTGGGCCCTTCATAAAATAAAAGTATCAGTAAATTTGTTGTTGGTGGGGGGTTAGTGGGAAAAAAAAAAAAATAGTTGGGGGGAAAAAACAAGAAAAAAAATGAAGGGGAGGGGGGGGCAGGAAAAAAAAAAGTAGTGCGAAAAAAAAAACAAGTCCAGGAATAAAACTTTGTGGGGGAAAAAAAAATAAATAAATTTAGTGGGGAAAAAACCCAGGAAAAAAAAAATTAGGGGGAAAAAAACCCCAGAAAAAAACGTTAGTAGGGAACAAAAAAACCAGGAAAAAATTTAGTGGGAAAAAAGCCACAGGAAAAAAAAATTAGTGGGGAAAAATAACCCAAGAAAAAAATTTAGTGGGGAAAAAAACAGCAAAAAAAAAAAAAATTAGTGTAGGAAAAAAAAAAAGAAAAAAATTTAGTGGGGGAAAAAATTAGTGGGGGAAAAAAAAACAGGAAAAAAATTTGTGGGAAAAATAAAAACCCAGGGAAAAAAACTGTTGGAAAAAAAACTCAGGAAATTTTTTTTGGGGAAAAAAAGGAACAAAATTAGTGGAGAAAAAAAAACTAAGAAAAAATGTAACCTATATCCAGTGGGCCCCATGAATTTGTCATGTTTATGGCACCCCAGGGTTTAATTGACAAAAAGAACCAGATTCTTTCAGTCTCTCCTTTTGATAATGACGGCTGCCCTGCACCTAAACCCCTCTTGGTTACCTACCAGCATCACTTATCCCCTCACCTCATCTGGGCTAGCTCTGCTATCTGCCCCCATGACCTTGTACTGTCCCTGAAAGACCAGAAAAATACAGCTAAAAGTCATCCAAATTTGACACACTGACCCCAATTGACCTTGAAAATGAAGGTCAAGCTCAACACCCAAATAACTCACCCAATAGCTTCCCAAGTTGCATCTAAATACCAAAAATGCAAACGATCAGATGATTTATTAAAGAATAAGACCATTTAGAACAGAATGGAATGGGTTTTGGAGGCATTTTTTGGAAGTCATGTTTTCGGCAAAATTTGACCATGGGCCAAACATTTCTTCCAGGAATGAGTTCAGAGTATGTTTCAGTCTATTTACAGCACATGTTAATAGGTTTGTGTAGAAATTTTTCTCTTTTTTTTGGTTGATGATGAGTTGGGCGAAATTAGCCATAAAGCCATGGGCCAAAAGCTTCCTCCAAAAATGGAAGGAGAACATTTCAGACCATTTCCAACCCATAAATACATGTTTCAAAATAGTTAGGGTTTGGTGGAAACGAGAGGGATTTTTGAGAAGGTAATTTAGAAAATGTTCGATGCCACAAACTGTGAGAAAGTGAGAATTTCTACGCTTTGAAAAATCTGTGACAATTAAAGACTTACAGCTCTTTTATATCTTCTGTCTGCTTTAAGAAAAAAATATAACAGGTTCTATTTTGTTCCCTGATGTTGCTGAGGTAGAAGCTACAGAAAGCGCGATTTTGTCTAATTTCTACGCTCTAATTAGGCAGATCTAGCTTTAAGATGTCCTGCCACAACAGGTGCATCGAGATTAAAAGACTATTTATGAGAATGTCAAAACAAGTGCAAACATCTGTGTGGGTGGAGCCTGAGTTTGTACAAACTTTCTATGATGGCCTTAGTCTTGACATGCTGTAAGTGTGCACACGCTGTACTATGTGTGTGCACATTACGCTCCAACGCACATGGAAGTGGTTGTGTGTATGAGTCTACATGCATCGGCGTGAGAGGATGTTCATGTGTACTGGACTAGAGCCAGTGACTGGATCCTGGGTCTCTTCCTCATTAGGCATCCTGAATCAGACTTGGCACTGTTCGCGTTTGAGAGCCAATGATTTTTTGGTCCTTTTCCATTTCGTTTTAACCAACTTTTTTTTTTCCTCCCCTTTATATATTTTGCTTCCTGCAGTCTGGATAGAGACGGCAGTAGTAGTGAACGCCTGAGCCTAGCGTTCCGATAATGAATCAGCTTAATCGGGATGATACAGACAAAAGCTGGCGCTCAGACATTGGCAAATGTGGAAAAGGTCAGTGGTGGCAGTGGCAGAGGAGGGAACGGGGACACATCTGAGCGGCTATGACAGTCCAGTGAACCATTGCTCAGAGTGAAACGCTGTCATCAGTTTAACTATTCCTCCCTCTTATCCACTGGGTTGTAATGAACACAGTTTAAGAGGTCGGCTAGTGACTAAACACCTCGCACAGTTGCAGAACGTGTGCACACTACAGTCCCCGAGGCTAGCAAAGAAAACAGCGATGTTTTTCTGAAATGTTTAAAGTCCTGCTCTAGCTTTTCTTTGGTAGATCGCTGTATCTTATTGAAAAATGTGTATATTCCATATTTGGTAAGAACTGAGCTGAATTAGCAAAGAAAATACAGCTATCTTAGTCTAAACAGGTGCATAAATGCGAAATGCTAATTGAAAATGTGTGCACTATTCCATCATATCCATCTTTTGACTTAAGCGTGTTCCTTAAGATGTTGGAGTTGACTTTTTAACACGTCACAGGAAGTTAGCAATGGTAGAAAAACAAACAAGCTGATATTTCAAGTAAATCAGCAAAGAAAATATAACTATGGTAGTTTGGACAGGTGCTTAAATGCTGTTCAATCATATCTATGTTTTGGCTTAAGAATGTTCTTCAAGATGTTGGAGTTTGCCTTTTAATACATCGCAGGAAGTTAGCAATGGAAAAACAAACAAACAAACAAGCTGATATTATTTCAAGCAAATTAGCAAAAAAAAAAAAAAAAAAAATGTAGCTTTTGTAGTCTGGACAGGTGCTTAAATGCTAATGCTAATTGAAAAATGTGTAGCCTGTTCAATCATATCTACCTTTTGGCTTAAGTATGTTCTTTCTGATGTTGGAGTTGAGTTTCTAACACATCACAGGAAGTTAGCAATGGTAGAAAAACAAACAAGCTGATATTATTTCAAGCAAATTACAAATAAATATGGTATGTTAGTCCGGACAGGTGCATAAATGCTAAATGCTAATTGGAAAAAAGTGTACCTTGCTCAATCATATCTATGTTTTGGCTTAAGTATGTTCTTTCAAAAAAAAAAAAAAAAAAAACAGGAAGATGGGGGGATAATTGGTAAGAAATTAGCTGAATTAGCGTAAAAAATATAGCAATATTAGTTTGGACAGGTATATAAATGCAAACTACTAAATCAAGTAGTACGGATCTACAATTAAAAATAAGAATATAGCATAACATAACATAGCTCTGGTGAAAAAACAACCGATGAATGAATGATTCAGTGTTTTTATGCCCTTGGGGTAATAATTACAAAGGAAAAACCCCACTTTTTTAAGACATTAAAGGAATGAGAATAGACTGTAATAACATCCAAGGGACACAAATAGAGCAAACAAAACTCCTCCTGTGAAACCTGAAAATCTTCAATGCAGTGAGATGGATATTGGTAAGATAAAACAATTGCACATGAGTCATATAACCTCTATAATCCGGCTTGTTAAGCTTCCACCTATACCAGGGTGAAGTGAACCCCTGATATGGTTCATCTCAGACTTCCCTCTCGCTCCAGATGTTGTGCTTTCGTATGTTGAGGCTATTATCTCCCCTACTTGACATGATTGTCTCAAAGCATGTTAAAGGCGCGCATAATAACCACTGGAGCACAAGACGGTGAATAGACTAACACGGCGTAATGGGCCCGGACACTTGTCAAATCGCCTTTTGCTCACATGGAGGGCCTCGCTTTGCCAAATGACCCGCTGGATTTTTTACATAACGACTACACAGGGATGGTTTCCATTCACACGTAGGCTTTTTAAAGTGGCTGCCTGATACACCCCAAAGTACCCTGACAAGTCGTTTCAACACTTGAAGGAGTCGAACCTTGACAGCGTGTCGGGAAAGGTGTGACGGAGCCAGGTAGATGTGACACCTCGCTCCGAGAGGTGCCACTTCGGAGGGAGGCTGCCACCGGTGCGAGCGAGAGGTCAACACCTCTGGAGCAGACTTGTCAAATTAAGGAGTTTGCACTAGTTTACTGCTAACAGGCTCTAATTAGTGACACCAACACACACATGTACAGGAAGTGCAGCCGGGAGGGGATGGGCAGGGGGGGTAGTGCAAGGGGTGAAGCAAACTAAACGCCATTTGGTCAGGTTCAATGGTGGCCCCGGGGCCTAAACGAAACACTTCTCCATTTTAAGCTTTCCTTTTACCTGCTTCAAAGTAAAAGATTGTAAACACGCTAAAAGATGGGCAGTCGACCAAACATTTAGATCTTTTATTGCTCCGTTCACTGGTGGAAACAATCAGTGACTCAATATTTGAAGGTCACTGATGCGTCTTTCCAAGGCCGATTGGGTTTATTAGCAATCAAAGGGATAAAGCAATACAAGCTGTTGTAAAAATATTGTTTTGGTGTAAAATTTTGGACACAGAACATTGCTGAAATGCTTTTAATTACTGTCAAATCAAGGAAAGTACACTGTAAGCCCGGAATTTGTATTGACTAAAATGCTTTAATTACAATGCACTTAAATGATTTAAGTTTTATGATGTTACTATAAAATTTTCAGTATATTCTACTAATTTGTAGACATAGTTGAAAGTACGAAAAAGTTTAAGTTGAATGGAATTAAATCACCAAGTTTTAGTCATGACCACACTTTTTTTATCTTCGCATTGCATTGTGGGTATCGGGCACGTTGTTGAAAATGTGTTCTTTTTCTGTGCAGGGGTTCAGCGGGGTTGTGGTGTTAGTGTTAATTTGGATTTCATGTGTGTATGGCAATGTTTATTGGTCTTTTTGTGTTTGTTTTTGTATTTTTGTAGAGCTGCACCATGAGTCAGAGCCAGAGGAAGAACAACGGCTTTACTGTTCATCTAAGACTGTTATTGTACAATGAAATCTTAATGTCTTGTCAAATTAAAAGCACTTCTTGTACTGGCAAATGACATTGAGCTAACTTCCATTCATGCTACAATATATTAAGTTGAATAATTTCAGAACTATTTTGGTCAGGAATAGGATTTTGAGTTTGATTATCTTAAAAAAAAAGTTGTTTAATCAATGATAAATTAATCTGGCTGCAATTGAGGAAATTAGTCAGTGTAACCTCAAATGCTGAGTTGAATGGTTGGATAGTGGGGTTGATTTTACAACCGATTTAAAGTACAAATAACTTGTCTTTTATTGTTTTCTACTTAATAGTTTAAGTTCAATACTTTTAGCATTAAAGTTGAAACCTACTTAAACCAATTGATTAGTCGATCATTACTCAAATCATTTAAGTGCAATCACTTGCCTCAAATTTTTTGAGTAAACTCTACTTATCCGGGCTTACAGTGTATAACAGGCATTTTTCTTAGTAACCACTTTGACTTTTTAACCCATAAAGACCCAAACAGCCACAGATGACCAAAACCATCTACTGATCTAAACTGGTTAATCCTTGTTCATCCACGAACCCAGTGTTTTTTAACCTTGGGGTCACCTGAAATTTATAGTAATTCATAAAAAAAAAGTTTAAAAAGTACTAATAAAAACATTTTTAATGAATCAATATATATTTCATGATAATTAAAACACCACACACTTTTCCTAATAAAAATCAAGTTCAAATAAAATGTAGGATATAATATCGGAGAGGGCATATGTGCATATGGGCATATGTGTGATCATGTGACTGCGAGTTTTACTATGTTTCAACCTGCCTGGACACAGTGGCAGTCAGAAAACCAGACCGAACAGAGTATATGTATGTATATAATACGTGTGATTCTATTACCACCTTCAAATCCCAGTTTAAGACTTATTTATTCAGACAGGCCTACTCAATTCCATAATTTCACTTTCATCTACTGCCATTTTATGTACCTATGTGTTTTATACATGTATGTATGTAATTTTAATTGTGTTTTATTTATTTTTAACAACTTTGTACGGTGACCTTGAGTGTCCTGAAAGGCGCCTATAAATAAGATGTATTATTATTATTATTATTATTATTATTATTATTATTATTATTATTATATAGCCAAAATGTACGTCTAAAATTAACTTTTATTAGCAACATAGTATAGCAAACTATTATATGATCAAAAACACTTTTTTTAGCAAAAAAATGTCTCGTTTTTGAATGTCTGGGGTGGCCAGAAGTTTGTGATACTAAAATGGGGTCATAAGCCAGAAAAGGTTGGGAACCACTGGATTATCCTGTCAATCCATGTGAATAATTGGTGTAAAATACAGTTTGTCGTCTTTTCATGATCATCAGCTATGACCCATTTGGACGTTCAGAGGCTCCATGGTTACCATGGAAACACTATCATCTTCTACAACATAGATTCATCAGTAAAACCCATGGAGTTGGATCAATGACAGTGGATGGAGACACTTGTTTGACATTAAGTTAATGATAGATTTTGCTTAAAATGTCACTATTTCTTCAGTTGTTTTCTGTTTTGATATAATAACCAAGCTTTTATGAATATTTGCACGATCAGTTAATTAAATATAGAGAAAAAACATGGTATATACTAAAAAAACTCAAAATAAGTAGGATAATATTACAATAAATGGTGATAAATCACTAAAGAAAGGTTAAATAGAGAAAAATGCATTCATTTGACAGTATTATACATTAAAATTAAACTGTCCATGTCTGGACAGTATTATACATCAATATTAAACTCTGTCCATTTTTTGACAGTATTATATGTCATAATTAAACTCTGTCCATTTTTTGACAGTATTATACATCAAAAGTAAACTGTCCATTTCATGACAGTATTGTACGTCAGAATCAAACTTCATCCATTTCATAGCAGAAATACACATATCAAAAGTAAACTCTGTCCATTTTATGACAGTATTATACGTCAAAATTAAACTCTGTACATTTCATGACAGAATTATACGTTAAAATTAAACTCTGTCCATTTCATGACAATGTTGTGTGTCAATTAATTTTCGTCCATTTCATAGCAGAAATACACATATCAAAAGTAAACTCTGTCCATTTTATGACAGTATTATACGTCAAAATTAAACTCTGTACATTTCATGACAGAATTATACGTTAAAATTAAACTCTGTCCATTTCATGACAATGTTGTGTGTCAATTAATTTTCGTCCATTTCATAGCAGAAATACACATATCAAAAGTAAACTCTGTCCATTTTTTGACAGAATTATATGTTGAAATTAAACTATCCATTTCATGACAGAATTATACGTCAAAATTAAACTCTGTCCATTTCATGACAGAATTATACGTTAAAATTAAACTCTGTTCATTTCATGATAATATTGTGTCAGAATTAAACTTCATCCATTCATAGCAGAAATACACATATCAAAAGTAAACTCTGTCCATTTCATGACAATACTGTACATCAGAATTAAACTTCATCCATTCCATAGCAGAAATACACATATCAAAAGTAAAGTCTGTCCATTTTATGACAGTATTATACGTCAAAATTGAACTCTGTCCATCTCATAGTACTTCAGTCTGTCATCCAAATCCAGTACAATTCAATAAAATGTCCACATGATTATCCATCAGTTGTGACACTGAACTGTCGGTATTTTCATCACTAAGTCCTAGTAAATAAACAGAGGTTGTTTTCTCATGTCGGTGCCGACAGTGAGTTAGAGGCCAACACCTCTGGAACAGACATGTCACATGGAGGAGTTTGCACTAGTTTACCGCTAACAGGCTCTAATTAGTGACACTAACACACACATGCACAGCGGAGGGTGAAGCTCTACCACAAACTCGACATTATTTGGTCAGGTTCGATTGTGGCCTCGGGGCTCCAGCACTTCCACTCATCACACTAAACGTCAGCTGAGGTATCTGCGTGAAATCCAGGCGTCTTCCATCGTAACACGCTGTCATTGTACCTGCTTCAAACAAGATGAATATAATATGACTCTACCCTCCGATGTGCAGCCTACGAGATATTTGTTCTTTTATTGCTGTGATTTCCTGTGCCTGGATGTGTGTGTTCATTTTCTTTTTATTTTGCCTCCCTCCTTATACGAGTGTGTTGTCACAGTTCAGCTGACTCTATTTTCCATATTTTATAAATAGCCAGGAGAAAAGTATTAATTATCCTTGTACAATTTAATGCACCGAGTACTTTAACCTTTCAGGTTTCCGTTAAACACCGACATAACAAGGCATATCCGTAGCGGCAAACGTGATTTATGACAGGAATACCTAATTCTTGTTTTTAAATAGGTTGGACGGCAATCTGCATACATTTAAATGCGCCCGCAAACACTCCCCCCCCTCCTTTCTCTTGTCTCGGGGCCCTTGTTTAATATTCAGGGATGATTTTTTTGTCCACATACATTTTGGTCTGTGTCACCTTAGATTAAATTATTACCGTTTTGCAGCCTTTGCGGTGCAGGCCCGGGGCCCTTATTTACTAGAATCAATGAAACAGTAATGAAAATCCATTTTTCATAGTATCAGCCCCCGCTGTCTTTTATTTAGTTAGCTGTGTCTAAGCAAGCAATTCATTTTGTGTAAATGCCACCCTGAGAAAAAGGCATTAGTGCAGAAAGGGTTAACCCCCCAAAAAATTAAGACGCTGTGCTCGGCGTGGTCGCTGTGATCCAACGCAGACTCCCCTGAATAACTTTATCCGCAAAACAGCCGTGTGGGATTTGATTATTTTTGAGGTGTGAGCTTGGCCATGCTATAATATTACTGCCATTATAAACACAGATGAATCTTCACACTTGGCATCTGGTAATAGAGTATTGATGACTCAGACAATGTCAAACAACCCATCTCCACATGACTGACTCTCATATTTACCCAGTGCAAAATGCCCGGCGCTGTATGGACGGTTAAATAAAGCACGCTATGCATACATTGATGAAAACATACACTGTGCACCCTTGAGTTACGTTAACAAGGCGACTGCAGAGAGGATTAGGTTTTCTCAGGAAGGCTAATATTTTACGGGCATGTTAAATACGTCTGCAACATGGCTTTGAGGTTGCATATGCAAAGTGCAGAGTGGAGGCGGAGCCAGGAGGCAGCGTACGCCTTCTGGGTCGCAGCACATAACACTGAGGTAATATGACACACCAATCTTGCATATTGAAATGTTTCCATCTCAGGAGCGTGGTGTTGTTGGCGTCGGGTGTCGTACATTTTCAAATGGCTTTGTTTATTGACTTTGGGACGGGGTCGTGCGTTCGAGGCAGCCGTAATGAAACAATAACGGAACAGGAGTTAAGGCGAGGGGACAAGGACAAGGCGATCAGTGGGCTCGGCTGTGGACGTGTCATTTGCACCAACAGCACTGTGAGCGCTTCCAGACCAGTCTCAGTGTTAGTTGTCAAAACAGGACTGAAGGTGGCTATTCAATTTTAGGTGTTGACTGATACTGAAAACTGACATTTGGAACTAACACACATTTGGCAGCAAAAATTAAAGTCTGGATGTAAAATGTACCCAAAGTCCAAACACAAAACTTTATTTGATTGAAGAGCTTAACCCTTTAAAAATTAAGACTAAAACGATCCGTCTGGACTTTCGTCTTCTTATTTTGACTGTAAAAAGGTTAGAAAATAGGCTGTGAGTGAGTGCTTTTGCCTATTTTTCACAGAACTTTCAAAATCTAAGTGTCATTTCCAATTTAAAGCATGATATAATACTACTACAACAGCTTCTAGTACAGGCTTGAGTGAAATTAGAAAAAATAACCCCATACATCTTATAAAATGCAACGTCTCAGGTTTCAGAAACTGCTGGAATTTTTCCAATTGGACAAACAGTGACAGAGTTACAGCCATTTAAACTGTATATACGCAGGGTGTGTCAGCGATGACACGTCAGAGTCAAGAGTTAACCCTTTAACCCCTGATGTGTCGTCGGTAATTGTTCTGAATGTATGATTTATTTTAAATATTCATAAAACGTAATATCATAAATTGCGCACAGATAACACGGCACTTTTAATTGGCGTGTTATCTGTACGCATCATCGTCGGCTTCCGGATAAAACCTGCTATGGGACTTCTGGCAAATTTTACAGGACAAACAAAAAACTGTTTATACAACAGGAAACTGTGAAATATGACCAAAAAAAAACCATCTTTTCCTTTAATGTTGGTACATATGATGGAATGTAAACAACTTTCACAGGAGACTGAAATTTGAAGCTAAAATAGGGGAGGTAGCAGGTTTTTATTCCCAACCAAAAATGTCACTTGGCAGGTTTTATCAGGAAGCCGATGTTATAAGGTTTCAGCGTGTATATTTACGCTGTGTAAAATAGCATGCCATTTGCACGATTAATGGCTAGTGCATTTAGTGATTCGGGTTAGTGTTTGGTTTAGAGTTAGAGATTAGCGCGATTAGCGGCTAGCGCATTGACATGCTTTCATATGGTGTTAAATAATATGCAAAAGGATGAAAATGCATACATATAGCACGCCAAATGTAATAAACTGGCTTCACATACGACACAATTTCATGAAATCAGTTTGAAAATTCAACTGTTTGCTCAATATTAACAATTCCAAAACATGCTCATAGAATAGACTGTGTTTCCATAGACATCTGAGCATGCTCAGTGCACCCCCTTATGGAATGAGGGGCAAAACACAGTAAGTGAGACCGACTCGGCGAGAGTTTGAGGTTTTTTTACATGCCATTTTTTGTTTTCATTGTTGTTTGCAGTGTTTTTACAACCAGGTGTCAAAAAGCAGCTGGACTGATTTAGAAAAAAAAAAAAAAAAAAGAGCCTAAAACAAAAACTACTGGGCCCAAATTCAAATCCTTGTAGTTCAGTGTGTTCCAGTTCGCAGTTCATGTTCAACATCCTAAATCTCTTATTGATGTACATTCGGAGTGTCTTATTTAGTAAAAGCCTGTCAAACTTAAACTTCCCGTCTCCCCTGTTTAGACCTAAAACACACACTGAAACAAAACCACTGAAGAAAAGGAACATAAACACACACTGAAACGGACACTAATTCACAGCAGCACGCTTACCTGGAATAATGTCTGAGGGGTTAAAGGGTTAATCGACACATTTCTTATTTTACGGCATGTATTCATGCATCTCCTGTGCTTTTGCTTTTCATTCACACATGGAAACTCTGGAAAATGATTATTTCTGAAAACTCCAGCCAAAGTGGAGATTTTGGAAAACTTTTAGGAGCCTGAACGTCACAGTATGCAACAAAAAAATGCATCACCATGTTGAGCCGCATTATGTCATAAATTCCCATTGTGTAATAAAAGTTCAAAATGTAATAAGAATGTCATGTAATCTTTTAATAAAGCCACATTATGTAATAAACTGACACATTTTGTAATAAACTACCTCAGTGCATTATGTAGTAAATTTTTTCACGTTATGTAGTAAGTTATTACAATCTGAGAAATTTATTACAAAATGCACTTGACACATTTTTATTTCCAGGAAAATGTAATAACATGGTTATTTTCCAAGATCATAAGACACTGTATCAGACACAACTGACATGGCAATATAATACCAATGTGCTAAATTAATCTTTAAACTGTGTGGTTAAAGTTCTGATTCCATTACCTGTAGTTCCTGTGACTAATTTCTTCTAAATTGCTCTGAAATTATATTAATTTGGATTGTTATTACATAATGAACCATGTTATTACATTTTTTTAAAAAGAAAAATGCGTCAAGTGCACTTTGTAATTTCTCAAATTGTGAAAACTTACTACATAATGTGGAAAAATTTACTATATAATGTGTTGACATAATTTATTACAAAATGCGTCAGTTTATTACATAATGCGGCTTTATTACAAGATGACGTGACATTCTTATTACATTTTTATTACATAATGGGAATTTATTACATAATGCAGCTCAACACACCATCACGTGTGCGACCATTGCATTTAACCTTAACCCAGTGGTTCCCAACCTTTTTTCGCTCATGACCCCATTTTCACATTTCAAATTTCTGGCGACCCCAGACATTCAAAATTGAGACTTTTTTTTGCTAAAATTAATTTGATTTTGATCATATATAGTTTGCTATACTATGTTGCAAATAAACATTAATTTTAGATGACATTTAGGCTATATTATGTATATTATTATGGACGGAGGCAGAAAAGCCAGGTGTAGATTACTGCACAAAGTGAGAATTTGATTTTCCTTGGTCAGGATATGTACAGTCAGTCCAGCTTGGATTTACAAGGCTGACAATTAATACTGAACAAACAAGAACTCAAACTATGAATTATGAAAGAGCTGCAGCATCTGAAACTGACCACAATGAACATTTGACAGATAAACAGAACCACAGTGCTGCAGTTTCAGAGTTTTTCATGTCTTGTATTTATTGTGATTGTCTCTCTCTCAACTCACCATATCTTTTTTTTTTTTTTTTTATTTATTTTTTTTATCAATTACGAGAAATTTCAGGCGACCCCATTTGAATTCCAGGCGACCCCAAGGTTGAAAAATACTGCCTTAACCCCATGATAGCGCACTCTGGCATGCTTCTGCAGGTTTGTGTCAATGAAAACTGTAAATGATCTGATGTAATTATTAAAAACAGAGCTGGGACGTTTCTAAGTACATGCATACATGGCCTTAATACTAAATTATCAGACCTACTTTCTTTTTTTTTTGGCCTTTTAGCTTCAGTTTTTGTTCTTCCCATGAAAGAGCTGTGCATCATTTGACATCTAAGAAGACAAACCTTTATATTTTTAGACGTTACAAAGCCCTCTGGGTAAATGGTCAATATATTCATTAGAAGGTTCCTCTTTTCCAATGACCTGACTCATCACATCCAGACGCAGGGACATTTATTATTTACTAGTACTTAACATTTGTAACCCCTTTAGTTCAGTGTGTAAGGACCAAGGTTATTATCGTTAACGAAAACTAACGAAATGACGAAAACTAGAATTGTGAAAACATTTCCGTTAACTGAAGTAAATAAAAACTATAATTAAAAGAAAAAAAAAACACATAACTAACAAACTATATTGTGTGCTTACAGAACTAACTAAAACTTATAAAAATTATGGATAAAATTCCCTTCGTTTTCGTCTTTGTCAATGTCGGATTGATACGAAATCGATTTATTTCCCTTAAGTAATTTTAGCTGCTGGCACCATGTGATATTTAACGGTCCGTCACTTCTCGTCACTTGTGGTTTAGAGTCGTCTTCTGGTCCCCACTCTACCTGGAAACATGGAGACTAAAGTTGGGAGAAAGCAGCAGAGTCCTGTCTGGGATTTATTTGAATACGACGGCGAAGAAGATAAAAGATACGACAAAACTACAATTAATACTAAAACTAAGCATTTAGAAAAAAACGAAAACTAATAAAAACTAGCAAACCGGCTCGAATAACTAATTAAAACTAAGTGAATTAGAGGGAAAAAAAAGTCAAAACTAAATAAAACTAAACTATAACGAAAAATCCAAAACTATTAGAACCTTGGTAAGGACAATATGAAGTGGTTTGACTATAAATATGGAAAAAAAAAAAAAGAAATAAAGATGTTGATATGGTTTAACCCTTTCAAGCATGAATTATGACAACCTTCATCAAGATTTTTTTCTTGAGTGTTTTTATTCCTCCTTAGGCATGAAAAAAAAACAATGTGATCGAGTTGTTTTTTTTTTTTGTTTTTTTTCATGAAGTTACATAATGCCCATGCATTTAATTTTTCAAGTAAAGAAACATGTTTAAAACCCAATATCAGAAAGTGAGATGAAAACAATGAAATAAAAACATTTTAATGCAGCTAATCTGATGTTTTCTCACATTTTAACATATTCTAATGGTAGTTATTACTCACTTCATGGAGATAACATGCAAAAAAAAAAAACTTTTTGTCTAACAAATAATTGATTTACACTCAAACATGTCACTGCAGATCAGGTTTATCAAGAACAGCAAAGTTACAGTAATGGTATGAATTGCAGTGTTTGTGATGATGCATAAGTGTCCACTGTGTCGGCTGATATGGAACTAAAACAACAAAACCCATGAATGTACAAGAGAACAGCTGGAGAAGAACTGTCCACTGGAGTGACCAGTATGCATGAAAGGGTTAAACATGTAAATTTAAAGGTGTTTTGTTGTGTACATAAGAGTCTAAATACGCTTAGTTTACTTTGTGTAAGCGCAAACAAAAGCAGCTAAATCACTTCTTTTTTTTAATAAATATTTGACTGTGTTATCCTCAGCTCTGTTTCGTAATACTTTTGTGTGTGTACTTGTAAATGAGGCTAAATAGCTCCATACATTTATTGTGTGCAGTTTAAGTGCATCGCGCGCCGTCGTATCCGTCTCTTTGTACACGCCACAAAAGATCAAGGGCCCTGCCGTGTCAGATGTGACACTATAGGTTCGTACGCCGCCTCCTGCTCGCAGATTAGATGACTTCATAAGCAAATGAGTGTGTGTCTGGGTGTGTGTTAGTGTGTGTGTGTGAAAGCAGGGAGGCCCCCGCCCTTTCTGTGGCACGATGAAATAAAATTTAATAACTGAATAAAAATGTAAATAAAGATTTGCTTAAAATGAGTTGTCCGTGAAATAATCCCCCCCACCCCCACCCCTCCTTTGCCATCCCTGAGCTAATACTGAGATGTGTGTGTGTGTGTGTGTGTTGGTGGGGGTGTTGTATGGAGCCCGTCCTGATGTGGCATGTGACCTTTTGAAAGGCGCTCGCTGAGGGTTGATTAAAGACGTATTAAATTTGTTTAAATAAACCTCCTTGTAATGGCACATCATTTGTAAGAAGCTATTAGGGAAACGCCGGGGAAAAAATTGCGACGCCGTTATTTGCATGAAAATGTGCCCTAACCGTTCAAATTGAGGAGCACTCCTGAATGAAAAGCAACGAGAGAGGGGTGACACTTCTATCATTCTCCACCTTAGTCCCCCACCCCACCCCCACCCCACCCTCCCCCTTTCCCCGATGGCGTGACAAAAAGCTGATCAAACTTCCTGTGTTAAACCGCGGGACGGAGGCGGAGCTCGTGTCACATAAAAACCTGTCGCCGTGACAGCGACGCCGCCCACCGAGCCCACCTCTCAAAGCTACACCTCTGAAAGGACTGATTAGGAGATGACAATGTCAAAAGACACACAAAAAAAAAAATCCCATGAATCCCCAGCAGGTGGGAGGACTGAGTGACGTGTTTAGAAAGAACATAATGGAACAGACGGGAAAAGTTACAGGAAACGATGGTTCATGAGAGAATTTAGACGCTCTAAGTCGAAAAGGACACAAAGGGTTTTTATGTTCCATTCAAAGACAAAAAGAGTTTAACTCAAACTATGTATCTGGATATACATTAATATATAGATGTTAATAGAGTTGGGGAAAAAAGTCTCAAAAATTAAGAAATATTTGCGATTTTTTAATTTTTATGTTCTACTCAAAGGCATAAACATCAACAGTCTACCTCAAACTATGTATCTGGATATAGATTAATATATGAATATAGATACAGTAGTGGGAAAAAGTCCCAAATATGATGAAATATTTGCAATTTTTGTAATATTTATGTTCTATTCAAAGGCATAAACATAAACAGTTTAACTCAAACTATGTATCTGGATATAGATTAATATATAGATGTTAACAGAGTGGGGGGAAAAAGTCTCAAATATGATGAAATATTTGCGATTTTTTATTTTTATGTTCTATTCAAAGGCCTGAACAAACAGTTTAACTCATAATATGTATCTGGATATACATTAATATATGGATATAGATAGAGTAGTGGAAAAAAAGTCTCAATTATGATGAAATATTTGCGATTTTTTAATTTTTATGTTCTATTCAAAGGCATAAACATAAACAGTTTCATTCAAAATGCATATCTGGATATAGATTAATATATGGATATAAAGTAGTGGGAAAAAGTCTCAAATATGATGAAATATTTGCGATTTTTGTAATATTTATGTTCTATTCAAAGGCATAAACAAACAGTTTACCTCAAACTATGTATCTGGATATACATTAATATATAGATGTTAATAGAGTAGGGGAAGAAAGTCTCAAATATGATGAAATATTTGCAATTTTTTATTTTTATGTTCTATTCAAAGGCATAAACATAAACAGTTTAACTCATAATATGTATCTGGATATAGATTAATATATGGATATAAATACAGTAGTGGAAAAAAGTCTCAAATATAATGAAATATTTATGATTTTTTAATTTTTATGTTCTATTCAAAGACAAGATAGTTAAACTCAAACAATGTATCTGGATATAAATTATTATATGGATATAAATACAGTAGTGGAAAAAAAGTCTCAAATATGATGAAATACTTGCGATTTTTTTTATATTTATGTTCTATTCAAAAGCATAAACATAAACAGTTTAACTCAAACTATGTATCTGGATAAAGATTAATATATGGATATAAAGTAGTGGAAAAAAGTCTCAAATATAATGAAATATTTATGATTTTTTATTTGTATGTTCTATTCAAAGGCCTGAACAAACAGTTTAACTCATAATATGTATCCGGATATAGATTAATATATGGATATAAATACAGTAGTGGAACAAAGTCTGAAAGATGGTTAAATATTTGCAGATTTTTTGTGTGTATGTGTATTCCAAAGGTGTGGCTGCATCAAACAGAAACAAACAAATGCGTTGTGTTAAATTAAATATCTTACCTTATCTTCAACGAAGTATCTTATCTTGTCTTATCTTAACTCATCTTATTTAATCTAACCTTACCTTAAATAAAGTATCTTATCTTCAATAAAGTATCTTACCTTATTTTATCTTACCTTACCTTATCTTCAATAAAGTATCTTATCTCATCTTACCTTAAATAATGTGTCTTATCTTACCTTCAATAAAGTATCTTATCTTAAATAATGTGTCTTTTCTTACCTTCAATAAAGTATCTTATCTTAAATAATGTGTCTTTTCTTACCTTCAATAAAGTATCTTATCTTATCTTACCTTAAATAATGTGTCTTATCTTACCTTCAATAAAGTATCTTATCTTAAATAATGTGTCTTTTCTTACCTTCAATAAAGTATCTTATCTTAAATAATGTGTCTTTTCTTACCTTCAATAAAGTATCTTATCTTAAATAATGTGTCTTTTCTTACCTTCAATAAAGTATCTTATCTTATCTTACCTTAAATAATGTGTCTTATCTTACCTTCAATAAAGTATCTTATCTTACCTTAAATAATGTGTCTTATCTTATCTTTAATAAAGTATCTTATCTTTAATAAAGTATCTTATCTTTCACCAAATGAATATCACTTTATGTGTGAAACATTTATATTTTAACTTGTTCTTTTTCATCTGATTGTGTGAATGCTCTACAAACAAATAACAGAGAAAAAAAAAAAAAAAAAAATCTTAGCAAAGCTTCCAAATGCGTGAGATGTTAAATCCACTAAATGTTACAGGCCAGGCCAAACAGTGACGCATTCAGAACTTTTTGAAAAACTAACGGCATAAGAACATGACTTGTTTATTTTCACAGTTATTTGCACAGTTTCTTTCTGTTGCCACCCCTCATTTTTGGCCCAGGAGGGAGTTTAACTCCAGCCAAACTGGGGCAGGGAGAAATGAAGTGCTGTCAGCCCCCTCGGAGAGAGGTTCAAGGCCTGGGCCTCGCTGAAGCTGCCGGGGAGGGATGGAGGGATGTTCAGCAGAGCATGAGGCTGAAGCTAAAGTTGCTGACAGGCGAACAGCTTGGGGAGGAAAGTTGAGATAATTAAAAAGAAATACTTTTTTTGGGGGGTGGGGAAGGCTCTCGTTGATCAACTTAAGAAAAGAAAACAGACAACGAAATCATCCACAGTTCCTCCATGGACCGCTGACTCTGAAGCCCCGCGTCAACGTTTCCATGACGACTGATATACAGCGCCACGTTCATAATAAAACACGCATTATGGACCTGTTAACAGACCTCATGTTCATCCATGCACTGTGGTGGAAGACACTCTGCAGCACAGGTGTCAAACATAAGGCCCGTGGGCCAAAACCAGACCACCAAAGAGTCTGAAGCGCCACATGTAATAACGCTTCAACGTGTAATAATTAGGGGTGGGCAAGTTAACGTGTTATTACCGCGTTAACGCATTCATTAAATAACGCCGACAATTTTTTTTTAATCTCACGTTAATGCCGTTTTATTCTAACTCATATTATTCCACCCCTGCTTGTGTGCATGTAGCGATTAGCTCGGCAGATAGACAACAGGTTTCCCAAGAAAAGCCGGACGCCCAAAACATCTCTCCAAATCTTTTACTGTAGACTCACTATAAAACTGCAACATACAAACAAAAATGTCTCAGTTCTAATCACTGCCTGAATACATTTACATGGCATTATACATTTAATTGAATGGGAAAAAGACTGCTAGCTCGATGCTAACTTGAATGGGAAAATCCATAGACACGCTAACGATTAGCATTTACAGATTAATTTAAGATTTACGTCTTTTTATCCAGCAACAAAGGTTCACATCACAGATATTTTATACTATTCATTCTTACAACAACTGAACATAAAATACTCACAGGCAAACGTTTTTGGGGCCAAACAAACAGTGAAAGAAACGTGTCTGTTAGTTCCTTCTTTTGTCCGAACTGACTATGGGAACACCGAAAGAACAAAACATACATTAGTGCAACTTATTCCGACCACTAGAGGGCCCCCTTTGCTTGGTTTGAACAACTGAACATCATATATTATTGGGCTTATTAGTATTAGTATTTATTAGTGGGCTTAAGACTCCTGTCAATCACTCACAAGCAGAAATAAACTGGTGTGGACATAAACATGGAGGAAAGTACCGGTCTTTTCCATGGACATTTTCATTTTAAATGTCTTCAGATGGTGGGGGTGAGAAGGACACAGTTGTTTGGAAGCACTGACATGTGGAATTATTTTTATCACCAGAGTACTTCCAGTCTGAAATATCACTTAAAGGCAATACACGCCATCCCCCCAATATAACTATGCGATTAATCGTGATTAATTGCAGAAATCTACGTGATTAATTGCGATTAAAAATTTGAATCGCTGCCCAGCACTAGTAATAATGCAATCTTTTTCTTTTTTTTTTAAACTTTATTTATAGAACTTTTCAACATTTATAGAACTTTTCATTTAACAAGTACAACATTTATAATTTCAAGTAATGTATTCATGATACGGAGATTGACACTGGACATGATAAACAAACAGAACCCAAGGAAAAGAAAAAAAAAAAGGCAATACAAACAAGACACGCATAAAGACAGTCAAGACAGTGCATTCTGGTACCGTTAACCCTCCGGTATCCGGGTGCGCCTTTTAAGCACACTTTGCACTTCGTGTTAAAAAACTTCATATTATTTTTCACAATTTAAATAAGGTTAGAATTCAAAAGTTGTTCATTTTTGCATGATCTTTAAAATTCTGGCCACCAAATAAAGTTTGCACATTGTAAACAAAAGAAAATTACCAGACTAGCATCTGTCTCCCAAGTGTGCCTAAAACGCTCTATTTCTTCCATTTGATATGTATGATTAGAGCTGACCTTGATTTACAAAAACAAAATTAGAGCAGAAAAATAAATCAATATATAATATTTAATAGTTTGATTTATACGTGTACATTTTTCGTACAGTTGGTGACAGATGCTAGTATTTTTGTACATTTGACCTAGCGCCAAAAATAATAATGCAAATTAACCAATGTTGGAGTTAATCATTGACATATGCCAGGATGAAAAAATTAAATAATATGTGATCCACTTTTTATGTAGTATATTGAAAAAAATAATTTTTTGTGTTTTTTTTTTTTTGCATCCAAAAAAATGGTTTGTTTACATTACAAACACGGCATTTAAAGGGTTAAAAAATGTGACCGTTATTGAGTATTTGGTATTTTTATTTACGGCTCAAGTTGATGAAATAGAAAAAAGTGGAAAAGAATTAAAAACAAACTGTATGAAAATTTTTTTGGACATTATTCCACAAGTGTGTGAAAAAGGCACACTTGGTGCTTAGTAAGGGCCTAGCTGGACGGGATACCAGAGGGTTAAAGGAGGAAAGAAAATAAACAAACAAACAAAACAGGTCAATGACAATATAAAAACCTAAAATGTTGTTAAAGTTCCAGGCCAGGCAACATATTCCCTCAGTGTAAAAGAGGCTCCCATATTTTATAAAATTTATTGATAGAGTTATTTAGGGTGCACCTAATTTTTTTCTGACTTTATGTTAAGCATGATGTCTCTGATATGTAATAATTTTTCACCTCATTTTACATTTTCCATGATATTCAAGCAAATTTTATCTTCCGTACTGCCGAACTTCTGTCAGTCAGTATTCCCTAAAATATCGTGGAGCACATCTTTGGAATAATCTAAAACCTGAACTGCAATCAACATCTTTATCATTATTTAAAAAGCATATCATTTGATTTGTATTTGATTTATTTGCATTTTTTCTAAATTCTAATCTGTTCTATTAAACTAAACCTTACAAATCATATGAATTATTGTTGTTGCAGCATGAAATTCACTTATTTATCAGTTTCCTATTGATGACATGTGCATATTTATCATTAATATTAACTGCGTTCACAATGAAATTCAGTCTCGGTTCCACGTGAATATACTGAGGGTTGTCAGGAGGAGGTAAAAGTGGAATATTTGTCACAAAATTCTTCATCTTTTATCCTTTATAGGCAGTAATTATCATGTTTTATGGAGTGAGCAATGAATCGGATCCACAAAGTGTTCAGTCGTAGAAGTAAAAGGTGACACCGGGACAAAGACTTCTATGCAAATAAACCACGAAACACACTCCTGAGACACCATCACCACCTGATGTACACACACACTCACATAAAAAACACACAAATATCAATTCCAGCTTAAACAAAGGCTCTTTTTTTTTACTCTTATTTCAGCTTTTTCTTACTTCCTGTTCAAAATGTTACAGTCTTAGCAGTGTAAAGCAACAACTAAATAGGCCATATACCATAAAACATACAAGATTATTTAATAAACTGTCAATCACAGCTATAAAATCAGCCCAAATACTTTCAAAACCTGTCATCCTTTAAACAGGTACACACAGGTGTCACCCCCCCCCCCCCCCCCGGTAAAATCACACACATGTGGACGAGGTGACAAGCACATCTCCACACACCACCTGGTAAAAGCACAACATCCAGCATCCAGCCTTCAGCGCACAGATGCTGAAGTTAAGACGCCGTCGTCCACGCACACCTGCACTGACTCACATCGACATGTTCCACTGCTGCAGGGAACACCGACTTACACATGACAACCAAGAATGTTTGTTTCTGAAGGGCAACGAAATTAATCATTTTGTTTATTTAAACTCCACAATGTCAGCAGAGATGGACAGTGACTATAGAGTTTAATACTATAATAATAATAATAATAATAATAATAATAATAAGCTTTATTTGTATAGCACCTTTCATACAGAAATTGTAGCCCAAAGTGCTTCACACTGATTGAAAAAATACAATATTAAAATACATTAAGATTTGATTATACATCAAGAAATAAAATGAAATTTGAGAGAAATACAATAAAATAAAAATAAATATAAAAACAGCGCACATTAAAATATTTGATTATGCATAGAATTTTTGAAGTGCAAGAAATAAGATGAAATTTGAAATACAATAAAATAAAAAATTAAAACAGAAATACAATAAAATAAAAATAAAAACCGCACATTCCTGGTTCCTGAATTGTGACGCCATTTTTATCTCCTTTCAAAGGCTAATGAGAATAAAAATGTTTTTAATTTGGTTTTAAATATATTCAGTGAACTGGCTTCTCTGATGTCTTTTGGAATTGTATTCCATAACTTTGGTGCATAGTTAGTAAAGGCTGCGTCCCCCATTTTCTTTGTAATATTTCTGGGAGTCGCTAGTAACCCTGCGTTTGATGACCTCAGTGTTCTAGTTTGTACATAATCGATCAGTGAGTTTGCAATGTAACTTGGTCCGGTTCCATTTAGAGCTTTATACGTGAGGAGTAGTATCTTAAAATCATTTCTGTAGGTTACCGGTAGCCAGTGCAGGGAAACCAACACTGGAGTACTAGTGCTTATTGTTAAGTGCAGCAGTAGTTACATCCCATTTTATCTGATATTTTTGATGATTATTATTAGGGCTGGGCAAGTTAACACATTCATTAAATAACGCCGACAATTTTTTAAAAATCTCACGTTAATGCCGTTTTATTCTAACTCCTATTCTTCTGCCTCTGCTTGTGTGTGTGTAGCGATTAGCTCAGCAGATAGACAACAGGTTTCCCAAGAAAAGCCGGACGCCCAAAACTTCTGTCCAAATCTTTTACTTGAGTTCACAGTTTGTATGGCCCCAAAAACATTTGCCTGTGAGTATTTTACGTTCAGTTGTTGTAAGAATGAATAGTATGAAATATCTCTGATGTCAACCTTTGTCGCTGGATAAAAAGACGTTGCTAGGGATGTCCGATAATATCGGCCCACTGATATTATTGGCCCGATATTGGCATAAAAATGTAATATCGGTGAATATTGTTATCGATTTTTTTGCCTATCATTAAAACCGGTAAAATAATGCCTTGATTTACCAACGCGTAAATGAAGCATTGTTTGTAGCTGAAAGAAATGTGCAGTTTTCAAAATTGTACAGTAGAGTTGCCACACTGTAATAGACTCATGGAGGGAGGGAGAGAAAATAAATAAATATGGCATTTTTTCCACAACTTAAGTTGAAGTACAGGGGTTGGACAAAATAATGGAAACACCTTCACCTCAAGATGATAATGCCCCAATCCATACAGCTAGAATTGTTAAAGAATGGCATGAGGAACAATCTAATGAAGTTGAGCATCTCGTATGGCCGGCACAGTCCCCAGACCTCAACATTATTGAGCATTTATGGTCAGTTTTAGAGATTCAAGTAAGACGTCGATTTCCACCGCCATCGTCTCTAAAAGAGTTGGAGGGTATTCTAACTGAAGAATGGCTTAAAATTCCTTTGGAAACAATTCACAAGTTGTATGAATCAATAGCTCGGAGAATTGAGGCTGTAATTGCCGCAAAAGGCGGACCTACACCATATTAAATTATATTTTGTTGATTTTTTTAAGGTGTTTCCATTATTTTGTCCAACCCCTGTATGTATTCTTTGCACAGACAGTGTTTACATTTTAAAGCCTTGTTGCATTTGAGAATGCATCCAATGGGGCATCCCAATAAAATTAGGCATGATGTGTTAATTCCATGACAGGAGATATGTGATGTTACCGAAAATTAGTTTAATATCCCACACATATCGGCAGCGGTATCGGTAGATATCGGAATCGGAAATTAAGCGTTGGACAATATCGGCATATCGGTTTTTGGCAAAAAAGCCAATATCGGACATCTCTAGTTTTAATTGTAATTGTACGTTTTTAACCTGTCTCTTTTCCATTTTTGTGAAGTACTTTGAATCGCCCTGTGTATGAATTGTGCAAAACAAATAAATCTGCCTTGTCTTGAATTTACTCTGAGCTTTTACCAACGTCTACATGATCAGTGAATTAAATACAGGAAAATACCACGTTTTCACTGAAAAAATGCAACGTACAGAGGATCATACTATAATACATGGTGATAAATGACTTGAAAAAAGAAAAAAAAAATCATTTGGAAGTTGTGAGTCTTCAACCCTTTCATGCATCAATTATTAATGATAAAGATTTTTTTTTTTTTTCCTGACTGTTTTTATTCCTCTAGGCATTAAAATAACAATGTGATTGACCTTTTTTTTCAACCTATTTTTCATGGAGTTGCAAAAAATGTCCTTTCAGCTGGACACCATGCATTTAATTTTTGAAGCGAAGAAACGTCTTTACTGATACGCTGTGTGAAAACTACAAAATAAAAACATTTTTAATGCAGCTAATCGGATGTTTTCTCACATTTTAACATACTCTAATACTAGTCATTACTCACGCTGTGGAGATAATATGCAAAAAAAAAAGAAAGCTTTTTGTTTAACCCATAAAAACCCAGTGCTACTTTTGTCATCATTTTGTTAAAAAAAAAAAAAAAAAAAAAGTTAATTACAGTCTAACAACAACAACAACAAGCAACTGATTTACATTCAAACATGTTAGTGCTGATCAAGTTTATGAAGAACAGCAAAGTTACAGTAATTATATGAACTGCAGTGTATGGGATGATGCATGAGCGTCCACTATGTTGGCTGATATGGAACTAAAATAACAAAATCCATGAATAGAACAGCTGTAAAAAAGCTGCCCACTGTAGTGACCACTGTGCATGAAAGGGTTAATATAAAACACAGGTGTCAAACATGCGGCCCGGGGGCCAAATCTGGCCCACCGAAGGGTCCAATCTGGCCCACAAGATGAATTTACAAAGTGCAAAATGCAAAAATTACCCTGAAGATATTAACAGTCTAGGGCATCAAACTCAAACATAATAGCATAATAACCTAGAAATAATGAGTCCAAATTTTCTTCTTGGTTTAATGTGAGGAAAATCATATGATATTTTGCGATAAATAATGGCAACGGCAATTTTTTCTCTTTGATTTATGGTAAAAAACGTTAAATTCTGATATCCTTTAATAATAAAATGTCAATAACCTGAACAAATATGAACAGCCTGAAATGTCTAAAGAAAAATATGTGCAATTTTAACAATATTCTGCCTGTTTTGTATCTTTATAGATCTTATCCATAATGCACATGTATAAATCATGAGTTGAGGCATAATATTGATCAAATTGTGCTTATTATTATTATTATTATTATTATTATTATTTATTATATTTTTCAGAAATTTCAGTTTTTTCCAGTTATTCACATCTTTTTTTGTTTTGGATAGAAATAGTTTCATCATTTAATGTTATTTTTTGCACTTAAAAATTTGAAGTTGTCATTATTTATAGGCTATTATGCTACTATTTTATTGGTCCGGCCCGCTGGAGATCAAATTTGGCTGAATGTGGCCCCTGAACTAAAATGAGTTTGACACCCCTGATATAAAAGAATAAAATAAAATAAAATAAAATAAAATAAAATAAAAATAAAATAAAATAAAATAAAATAAAATAAAATAAAATAAATAAATAAAATAAAATAAAAAAAATAATAAAATAAAATGTTTGCAGTGCTATTTACTGACATCTAAGCATTCACACTGATAAAACTGAAAACAAGTCTTATTTAGGCCTTGTTCGTAGATGTTTAGCATTACAAGACTACGTGTGTGTGTGTGTGTGTGTGTGTGTGTGTGTGTGTGTGTGTGTGTGTGTGTGTCTAATAGCTTGTGACATGTTGGTTGTAGTGCGTATTCTTGGCGGTTTGTTATTCACTGACAGCAACAGGAAGGCCAGAAAGGTGAAGCCAACCACACACTCACACACACACACACACACACTAGTTTTGGTATAACTGAACATATTACCTAACCTCTACCCTTACAGTGATTCCACAACCACAAAGTCAACAAGACTGGAACACAGAGATGCTTTAACACCTGCTGAGGAGTGTGTGTGTGTGTGTGTGTGTGTGTGTGTTAATCTTTTGGCAGGTAGCGGCTATCCATGGCATGCACAGATACACACACACACATACACACACACACAGGATGCACCTTTGTATGACGAAATCTCCACCACAGAACAGCCCAGTTACAGTTACAGAGCCGGGGTCAAAGGTCGTCCAACAGTTGAACGACAGTGAAGTGCAGTTTGGACTTTTTTTTTTTGTTTTTTTTTTTGTTTTTTTTGTTTTGGTTTCTATTAGTATTCCTTTCAGTTTGCCTTTTGATTTTGGTTTATTCAGCTGATTTAGATGAGTTTTTATTTGGTTTTATTTGTATTTTTAATTTTACAGCTAATACGCCTCGATTTAATTCTGTTTTTTTTTTTTTGTGTGTGTGTGTGTGTGTAAGTAAAAAAGTAAAATTACATGAAAATGTTTACCATGTGTACCAAATTCTACTTTTATAAAAAACGTGAATAACCTGAACAAATATGAACAAATGGAAAAGTCTTAAGAACAGTAACTGCAATTTTACTAATATTCTGCCTGTTACTAAATGTTTTGTGCGATTGTAACGCGCATGTGTAAATGATAAACTGATAAACTGAAGCAGAATATTGTTAAAATTGCACATGTTTTTCTTAAGACAATTTAAGTTGTTCATGTTATTCAGATTTTTAAGGAAACTTTGGAAATGTAAACCTGATCATGATATAATTTTACTTTTTTCACTGTTGTTACACTGGTCAACAACAAATTTATTGTTTCAGTTTTCTGAGCTGATTTAGGATAATTTTGGTGTGCTGAATCCAAAAATCACATTAATTTTGCTCAATCAGGTCAACTTTCTGAACTACGCTACATATTGGCTTTTTAACATTTTTGCTTACATTTATGGGCATTTTCACATCATATGATACAAAATTCTTTCATATTTCTTGCCATAAACAAGTTCTGAAGATTTTACTTTTGCCAATTTATGATTAATGGGTTTTTTTTAATATTACAGGTGAATGAAATGGCTTCGACTAGAAGATCTTGCAAAAATAAGCCTGACGTATTCTGCTACATCTGCGGTGAATACACCATTGTACTTAACAGGAATCCTGTTAGAAAATGATTTTTTTCCCCTTAAAACCTATTTTGGGTGAGAACTATATAAAAAAATCAACTGATAAAGTCACAAAAATGTAATCAATTTTGTGGGAAGACCAAATTTTTCAAAATCAAATTAGCAAAAAAACCTGACCTGATTGAGAAAAACAGATTTTTCATTTTTGGATTTAGCGGTGCAAAATGGTCCGAATTCAGTTGAAAAAACCTAGACAACTTGCAAAAAACATTTTTTGTAACCCAGTGTTATTTTACTTCACTTGAGATCAAATTGGGCTGCATGTGGCCCTTAAACTAAAATGAGTTTGACAGCCCTGATATAAGGAGTAGAAAGAAGATGTTAGTGTAAAAATGTGAGTAAAAGGAAAAAAATGTGAAGAAAAAACTGAAACGAGGACAAACCTTATGACATGCAACTTCTGACTAAGATGTTTGTGAGTTCAGCAGGTGTACCCTACCACTTCTAAAACAACAAAAAAGAAATTAACCTCCTGACGCCCCTTCCAGTCACAGCAAAAAGGCCTTGACATCCCATCATGCCCCTCTTCGCACACCCGCTAACTCGACAATACTCAAGGTTTGGAAGCGGACAGGAAGTGGATCCAGAACAGGTTTGTGTCAAGGTCTGAATACAATGTGACAGGAAGAGAAAGCTCTACACTGACCCAAAGAAAGCACATCCCCTGGCATTGAACGCAGAGAATGATGGGAAATCAGCCCTGGAACACAGGTATAGAAACTGTACTTTGGGATGACGTGGATTTACGATGTGCGTCATCACTGCTAGTACACTATATACAATAAATACAGAGGAGTCACTTCATCTCTTTTCATTTTTCTTACCTTTGTTGGTTTGTGTTTGTCGTTGTTTACCATGTTGGTATATGTCACTTCCATTATTGGTATGTGATTATTGATGAAATATATTGTATTCTAAGTTATGCAGATGATCATTTAGATACTTAATATGTGTGACATATATTGGGGTATAATGTAAAATAAATTGCGATATTTCATTTCACAATACTGTATCGACATTAAAAAGAACTGTATTAATATTTTAGGTATTTAGTCAAATGCAGATATTGTGTAGGTTCAATTTTGTTTTTTGTTTATATTTTATTTATTATTATTTAACACTCTTATTAAATAATGTTAGTTCCTTTGTTGGGGTTGCGCAGAAATAATGTAATGATGTTAGTTATGAACTAATAGAATATGAACATTTCAACAAGATCTTAAACTGTAATGTCTGTAAAACATAATTTAAGTTTTAACACAAGAATATTTGGTGATATAGCATTAGATCCTTTTTAGATAAAATAAAAATGTGTTTAAAAATGTGTTTGGTATTTGTGCATATTTCTGGTGTAATTCAGTTCAAGGAAATAATCATTCAAAAAAAAAAAAAAAGCCTTTTTAACAGTATCATGATATATCGTATCGTGATCCTAGTATTGTGATTTGTATTGTATCACTAGATTCTTGCCAATACACAGCCCTATTTTTCTTACCTTTGTTGGTTTGTGTTTGTCGTTGTTTACCATGTTACTATGTGTCACTTCCATTACTGGTATGTGATTACTGATGAAATATATTGTATTATAAGTTATGCAGATGATCATTTAGGTTCTATGTGTGACATACATAAGGGTGTAAGGAAATATCAGTTCGACAGTATATCACAATATTTCATTTCCCAATACTGTATCGATATTAAAAAGTACTGTATCGATATTTTTAGGCATTTATTCAAAAGCAGATATTGTGGAAGTTCATTTTTGTTCTTTGTTTATATTTTATTTATTATTATTTAACACTCTTTTATTAAATAATGTTAGTTCCTTTGTTGGGATTGCACAAAAATAATGTTATGTTGTTAGTTATGAACAAATAGAATGTGAACATTTGAACAGGATCTTAAACTGTAATGTCTGTAAAACAGAATTTAAGTTTTAACACAGGAACATTTGGTGATATGACATCAAATCCTGTTCTGATCAAATAAAAATGTGTTTAGTATTTGTGCATATTTCTGGTGTAATTTAATTCTTCAAGGAAATAATCATTTAAAAAAAAAAGACAAAAAAAGCCTTTTCAACAGTATCATGATATATCGTGATATATCGTATCGTGATCCTAGTATTGTGATTTGTATTGTATCGCTAGATTCTTGCCAACACACAGCCCTAGATATACATCAGTTTTCCTAATCTGTTTACCAGTTACATTATTACGGCTCTAAACAGATGTTATTATATCATTCAAGAAGCAAAAGTAATGTATGTTGTTTAAATGTGAGATTGGGGTGGGATTTAATTCATTTTCTTCTTCCCACTTCTTTTTGATCAGTACATATTTAATTTATTGCTATTACTAGTGTACATGGCAATAGCTATATTGTCTTGATCACCCTTATTTATCAATGTATTTGCTCTGATATTAGTTCCTTGTACACATAAAAATGTTTTGTTTTTTCTTCTGCTCAAAACAAATAAATGAATGAAAAATATATATATATTAGCCATGTAGTGCCGCATTATGTAATAACAGTGCAATATGTAATAATTTTTCACGGCCTTTTATAACAAAATGCCACATTTTGCAATAAAATTCTTGGACCCATTTTGTAATAACTTATTACGTTTCGCAACAGTTATTATAAAATGCAGGCGTAGCACTTTATTTATTTTTTTTAAAGAAAATTTAATTATTTGGTGCATTATATAATAAACCATCGAAAAACCATTGAAATCGACACTAGTGGAACTCATGGGTTTTACAGGTGAATCAATGTTGTAGAAGATGACAGTGTTTCCATGGTAACTGGCCATATCTGATGACCATGAAAAGATGACAAACTGTATTTTGCACCAATTATTTACATGGATTGATAGGATTAGTGGGTCAACAAGTATTAAACAGTTCAGATCAGTAGATGGTTTGTGTCACCGGTGGATGTTTGGGTCTCTGGGTTAAACTTTATGCTGAAAAATTATGAAATCATGCAAACCCCGCATATTTTGCATCTTTTGTTCAGAAATATGCTACTATTGTGGTGAATATGCGCCCTTTTTGAAAAAAATGATGTGTTTTTCTGGAGAGACTGACTACAACGTTACAGCATGGGTGAAAATCCCACAAAAATCAGCAAATAGAACTGAAGTCTGGTCTGAGGTAAAGAAAATGAACATTCCTCCATACCATTACGGTTTACAATGCAACTGTGCATATTCTGATTAATGATGCTTTAACGTGGCATTTGTCATGTCAAAATAGGAAAGTGAATGGAGCCACTTTGCATCAAAATGGGTTCCTTCTTGCTGGATCATGCAAATACACCCGACCGCTTTTATTACTTCAAACACGTTCTGAAAAATCATTTTATTCGCATATATTCAAAACTTGTTGATATACAAGTTTTGGATCATATACAGAGCCCTATAAAGAGAGTTACGACACACTTTGATGTCGCCGCTCCGGTGATTATGTGTGTAGCTGCATTGGTTTAATAAACGGCCACGTTTCATACTGATGTTTTTATGAAGATTTATTTTCTCTTGACATCGGACAAACTCCAACGTAAAAATCCAAAAAACACCGTGACAACGTTAGTGCCATAAACCGAATGCAGTCCTGTTTTTTCTTCAAACAAAGAGTCCATAACTGGTCTGCATCTCTTAGCACGTTCTTCCCAGAATCCTCTTGTCATGACCCTTTCATGACCTTTACGTAACAAACTCTTCAATGAAATGCATATTCTTTTTTAGAAGGTACATGAACAAGATCTAATTTTTAGAGAACAAATTAGAATTTTTTTTTTTTTTTTTTGAACAAAATTTTATTCATATTTCAAGCTTTACAATATGTACAATCCTTACATATTCTTAATGTAGAAAGCTACATATCTTTTATAACATAAAAATAAATAAATAAACAAACAAATAAACATAACTTCTTGGCAAACTGGCACCTCAAATCAGTGTACTGTTACAAGGTCTTATTTGCATACGTAATATATCTGCCTACAATTATTTTAATAATTACATAAAAATACAAATAATATCCCCCCCAGCACCAGACTCTCAAATGCTACAATATCAAATCCAAATGGGTTATCAAAGGATTCCACCTCTTCTTGAACAAATCAGTGGTAAGGTTTAGGTTTGCTGTTATTTTTTCCATTGTATAGACCCTCACAATTCTTTCCTTCCACTGATTTATTGTTGGAGGAAGTGGTTTATACCAGGATACAGTTATTTTTTTTGCTACCAAGACAAGAATTTTCAAAAGATATTCTAGGAATAATTTTTAAACAAAATAAAATCATGAATTTAACACTTAATACTCGGTTAACACATAACACTGTACCCTCTAATGACCACACTGTCTCTCAGTTATAATGTGGTTCATGTAAGCCTGAACAGTGCTCTCATACAGAAGCGATTTCTCATAGACTACAAGGGAAGTTCGACTTCCTCTAAAATTATGAAAATTAAATAGTTAAATGTGTACGGTTGTGTTGACATTTCATTAACTACAAATGTGTTAGAGCACGTTCATCCCACAGACGAGTTCGTTCAGAATCAGCTTTATCACAAATCAACAGACTCCATGTTGTTCACTTCTCGTACATTCCCGTTGCGCTGTTTTCTCATTCGATCTCTACTCAGTGCGTTTGCCCAGAGACACTCGGCGACCATGCACTTCAATGGGACTGAGTGGAACTGTTTTTTTTCATTGCCTCAAAACTGGATGGTAATTGTATAAATGCCACGATGTTGTCCCACCACTGGACCCTCGGTGTCTCTGGGGGTGAATGGAGCTGTGGGCGGAGCTTACAAACACCAGGTGACAGAAGTTTCGCTTCCTATCACTCATGAATGACTTTAATGACCTTTTGTTTATCGAAGCTCAGCTCTACAGCAACTCTCCTCCTCCTAATAATAATAATAATAATAATAATAATAATAAACTTTATTTGTATGGCACCTTTCATACAGAAATTGTAGCCCAAAGTGCTTCACATTGATTGAAAAAATACAATATTAAAATACATTAAGATTTGATTATACATCAAGAAATAAAATGAAATTTGAGAGAAATACAATAAAATAAAAATAAATATAAAAACAGCGCACATTAAAATATTTGATTATGCATAGAATTTTTGAAGTGCAAGAAATAAGATGAAATGTGAAATACAATAAAATAAAAAATAAAAACAGAAATACAATAAAATAAAGTAAAAATAAAAACCGCACATTCCTGGTTCCTGAATTGTGACCCCATTTTTATCTCCTTTCAAAGGCTAATGAGAATAAAAATGTTTTTAATTTGGTTTTAAATATATTCAGTGAACATATCTAATGATCACTAATGATCACATGACCTCAGCTGACAAACTTAACCAAACACCACCAGGTTCAGCAAAACAACTAAAATAAAACCCACTAATAACAACATTTGTACTAACGTTACTTTATCTTAAAAACTCCAGAATCTATGGTTATAATGGTTAAATCTCAACAGCTGGACAAGTCAAGCTAGCTAACTATAGGGCTACAGCTGAAAATCCAACCTAACAGTTGTTTAAGATATAAATTTATACAAATGCTAACACATACCAAAGAAAACCGAATTTGCAACATAAACGTCCGTGAATACAGGAAATACACTCGATAATTTGAAAGATATCTTATTAACTTAGCGCTGGAGTTGCTAGATTAGCTGTAATAGAAATGAATGTGTTCCTTATATAAAAAAAAAAAAAAGAAATTAATGTGTTCCGACGGTGTTACACTCACTGTGGGAACTACTGGCCCGTCCAGAACCCGGAAGTAGGTCCATATTTCATCTGCCATTTTTTACAAGGGGAGTCTATGGAAATGTCGCGACTCTCATATCGAAGGCTCTGTTTCAGACGCTCCATAGTTACCGTGGAAACACCATCATCTTCTACAACACTGGTTCCTCGATAAAACCCATGGGGTTGGATCAATGACAGTGGATGGACACACAGTTAATGATAGATTTTGATGAAAAAAAGTCAATTTTTCTTCAGTTTTCTCTGTTTCTGACATAATAACCTTTGACTGTACTATGAGTTTTAATGAAAATCAACATGATCAGTGAATTAAATATAGGAAAATACATAATTTGCACTGAAAACTGCAAAATACAGAGGATAATGTTGGAATAAATGGTGATAAATCACTTAAAGGTTAAATATAGAGAAAAATTCATTTGGGAACTGCCACAAAAGTCGCACTGGGCCTTTCTGGGTTAAACTAATGACCTATTTTGTTGTTTTTCTGGTGTGGTCAGGCTGGGAAAACCAATTACCTGCAGGTAATCCAGAACTGGAGTTTAACCGTAGTTTTGTAAATGTTTAATGAACGATCCAAAGCTTTATCTACTTAAACCCATCTAATACATTCAATACATTCAGATAACAGCCTCCATTCCTATTGTTTCCTCCAATCAGCGAGTATGTTCCGACGCCGTTACACTCAATGCTCCTCCAGAACCCGGAAGTAGGTGCGTATTTAATCCGCCACTTTTTAGAACGGGAGTCCAAGGAAGTGTCGCGACTCTGTTTTATTGAAGGCTCTGGTCATTTATAAGGTTAAGAAGAAACTGCAGCTGAAAATGATGCAAATATGTAAAAAACAACTAAGTAATACATGTAATTAATAGGATATTCAGAATGGGAGTACCCCAGCAGTGCATGTGAACGTAGTGACTTCCAGCACAAAGTGAATTCCACAAAGTAAAAGGTCATTAGAGACAGATAATGTGCATCCTTGGTTGACGGAGACACACATACGATGATTGATAACAGAAAAGAAAAGAAACTCACAGCTAATGTCAGTCCAAGGTTGAATGCTTCCTAGATGTGAACCTCTGCATTTCTGGAGATACAGCGCGAGGAGCTGCAGGTAATGAGATTTCTTTTTCCCCTCCATAAAAATGCATATATAACATTCGAGAAACAAACTCCTCAAATGCAGACATCAAAACAAATGGTGAATTAAGGCACGACACTCACTGCCTTGTTCTGAGAGCATGGCCTTGAGCTACCGATTTTTAAACTGTGCCACCGTTAATTTATGCAAAGATCTGAACTAATTCTTTGGCAACTGTGAAGCGAGAATATTAACGCAATGTATTTCCTTGTCGATGATAATGCTGCGCTCTTAATTTGAGATGTGCGGTGTAGTCAAACATGAAATGGAAATTTGCCCCAAACTATGTATTTGTCACTGAGTGTCGGATGTGGAATGAGGTTACATGCATCCTTTGCTACCCACACTCTTAAGATATAAGACGAGGTATATTTCTCCTGAACACACTCCTCTCTGGTGTGTATGTATGGAAAAGCTTCAACTTACAGCCTGGGATCAGAATATATTATATTTACATATCTCCATCCAATGTGAGTTTTGCAGTCGATTTGCATAGATGGCTGAGGAGTTTGGTTTGTGCATAGAAAATAAAATAAAAATACAGGCGAGTTTTCCTGCAGCATTTGTCAGACTGACCCCTCCGAGGTCAAAGCCGGCTGCTGTAAACAGGAAAAAAAAAAAAAAAGGAAAAAAAAAACTGGCACTTGTTCAACACTGATCATATAGTCTGTACAGAGCTTTAGGTTGAATATAAAGAGACTACAGGAAGACTGGAGGTAACAGAGGGTTCAAACGGTGGAAGTGAACTGACGCTCAAATGTTCAGACGGTCAACACTGCACCTTCACATGTGAGTGTGATGAAACATGTGTCTGATATCAGGTTCAGAATCACTATATTTATCATTATTATACATAAGGTGCAACACTGACTCCAATTCCACACAGTGTAAAGAAAGGACCTAAAAAAACTATGTACAACCATTAAAAAAAAACAGGATTCTAAAATATGCACATATGTATGTATATGTGTGCATAAAATACATATTATGATTATTAATACCTACATATATTACTTGTATACTGTTGTTATGACTACTATTACAATTATCACTTGTTATAACTTACATGCTGTGATTATTAAACTATATATGCACATATACATATTGTACACAGCATATTACATATTATAATATTATAACAAAATAAGCTACTTTATTATTACTACTGTTATTATTTACTACTTTGCCACTTGTTTTTGTTTCTACTCGTACTTTTATTCTGTGATTATTAAACTATATACAAAAATACATACGTACATATTGTGCATACAATATCATACAATATTATGATATAATAAGCTAATTTTTATTATCAGTATTATGATGATGATGATGAAGATTATTATTATTATTATTATTATTATTATTATTATTATTATTATTATTATTACCTAAAATGACCTAAACTATCTACATGCACATATACATATTGTGCACAGCATATTACATATTATAATATTATAACAAAATAAACTACTTTATTATTACTATTGTTGTTATTATTTACTACTTTGCCACTTGTTTTTGTTTTTACTAGTACTTTGATTCTGTGATTATTAAACTATATATACAAATATACATACACATTGTGCATACTATGATATTATAATATTTTAGCATAATAAGATAATTATTATTATGATTATTACCAACATTTATTACTTGTATACTGTTGTTTTGACTAGTATTACCATTATCACTTGTTATCTCTTGTATTCTGCGATTATTAAACTATATACATGCACATATACATATTGTGTATAGTATATTATTATATATTATTCTAACAAAATAAGCTACTTAATTATTAGTAGTAGTATTTACTATTTGCCACTTGTTTTTGTTTGTATTAGTACTTTTATTTTGTGATTATTAAACAATATACAAAAAATACATACGTACATATTGTGCATACAATGATATTATATATTATAACATAATAAGCTGCTTATTATTATTATTATTATTATTATTATTATTATTATTATTATTATTATTATTATTATTACCTAAAACTACCTAAACTATATACATGCACATATACATATTGTGCACAGTATAATAATATACATTAAAGTGTAATAACAAAATAAGCTACTTACTATTATGTACTACTTTGACACTTCTTTTTGTTTCTACAAGTACTTTTACTCTGTGATTATAAAACTATACATACATACATACATACATACATATTGTGCATACTATAATAATATATTATGACATAATGAGCTAATTATTATTATTCTTATTACTACTTTGTCACTTGTTTCTACCAGTACTTTTCAATGTGCAATTCAAATTGGTCACTACTGTTTTTACAGTTATTGTATTGCTTTTTTTTCTTGTGTGTATATTATATTATTCAGTTATTGATGTGAGCACATATATATTACATATTTGTGCTGCATTTTTAACCTCTATTTCCTGAGGGCTCTGACCAAATCAGTATCAATAAAGTTTTACCTAATCAAATCTAATCTAAAAAAAAACAAAAAAAAACTGTACTATTAGCAGCAGTAAAGTTCTGACATATTGCAGTTAAAAAATTACTAAATGTGTTGTTTGCACCATAGTTGAAGGACGACTGATTATTATTGACTCAATATACAGCCTGGTGCTACTGAGTGTAAAGAAATGCATTATAAGGTCGCCCAAAAATGATCTCAAATCAGCACAATGTTAATAAAATATTAGATTTTTTTCACAACACTCTTATTTAATTGAACAGATTTTACCTTTAACATTACACCAAGTAAAGTGACATCCTTTTGCAGTGTCCTCCCATCAACCCATTCACAGATTAGTACCATTTATTGATTATTTTTTTTATGTCTCCATGCTGCCAACAGTCTTATGTTTTGGGTTATTCCTTCACATCTTCCTCATGAATATAATATCTCAGAAATGCCTTTGGGGAAAGCCTTTAAATTAGACACAAACATCAGCTTGGACTTGGATGAACTGAGAAGAACTGTAGGGGTCAGAGGTCAAAGTCAGTATATGCACAATATATTCTGGTTTTGCTGTTATTACAAAAGGAATTTCTCAACTAGACTAGACCGGCTTAAAAAAAATCATATTCCACTAATATTCCAGCCGTGCATACTGCAATTACACACGCGGTTTTATCAAGTTTGATATCCCAACATATAGCTTTTATTTATATATTTGTTTAAAATAGGTTTCCTCATGTTTAAAAGCATGTATGCTTCTCCTCCTGACCTGAAATGTGAAGCACGCATATCATAATCTACAGTAAAACTTGATTATTTGGATATATTTCCTAAATATACTGTATACATGTCAGAAGAATCCACATAAAACCAGAATAACATCAATCTTAGCCAGAAAACACTTTGTTTGGGGGGAAAAAAAAGTCTCCAAATGCAACATTCCATTTACATGACACCTGTTAAATTCAGAATATTCTAATGTTATTAATAATATGGGATGTTAACGTGCATTTAACAGGCTCATCTCACACAATATGCTTTGGCTGTAAGTCACATTTCCCACAGATGGAGGTTTATATCGAAAAGGTGAGAGGTCTGTTTCACCAGTGCATCTTAATGTTATGAAAAAAAAAAAGAAAAAAAAAAACCTTTTCTGTCCGTTATTGAACATAAGTGAGGAACAGAAGGGCAGATTGTGACCATTTGTCTGAATTTGTGACTGCATCCCAAACTGTGCTTGCATTGAAGAGCTTCTGTGGTGTCGGGTTCAACGTGTGTTAGTAGCAGAAAACCATCCTTAAAGCAGTGATATTTTGCTTTTTTTTAAATGGAATTTTAATTTTATGCATTTTCAAACATTTCCCTGTGCTCTACATAAACTGTAAATGCTATACTTGGGTCTGAATTCTTCATTAATTCAACTCCAGGGGTCCATCTTCAACCCTATTTCTGAGTAATGACACCAGAAAGGTGGTTTTGAGCGCTGGCCCTTTAAATGCACATGACCCCACCCCCTCCTGGTTGTTGACTCTGTCCCATTCAGCCACTTGTGTTCATTAATATAACCAACAACTGAACATTTTAGGTAATCGGCTCGAAGTTTGGACATATTTTCAGTTTTTACTACAACCGCTGCTGCTGATATACAATTATGTCGTACTCGGAAAAATATTCATCGGAAGTCTTGACCTTATACGAGCAAATGTCGTGATCTAACTAGTTATAGACGTAACAAATTAAGAAAGGATTGAAACGAGTTGTGGAAATCCAAAATTAATCTAAAGATAGCTTTGCAGCACGTGGAGGGTTCAAATTCATACTTTATGAACTATTAGGGTCCAAATACAAAAATAAATGAACCAAAGGCTAATAAAAGTGGGTTGAGCAAAATATGACCACTTTAACCCTTTCATGCATGAATTATGAGAACCTTAGTTGAGTTTTTTTTTTTTTTTTTTTTTTTGAGTGTTTTTATTCCTCCTCAGGCATGAAAAAAACAGAGATTGAGGTTTTTTTCATAGATTTACAAAAACGTCCACTCAGCTACACCATGAATTTTATTCTTGAAGCAAAGAAACATGTACTTAAAAGCCAATATCATAAAGTGATATGAAAACAGTGAAACGAAACCATGTTTAATGCAGCTAATCTGATGTTTTCTCACATTTTAACATATTCTAATACTAGTTATTACTCACTTCATGGAGATAATATGCAAAAAATAAATATTAACAATTGATTTCCACTCAAGAACCAATGAATTGAATGATGATATGAATTGCAGTTTATGAGATGATGCATAAGTGTCCACTGTGTCGGTTGATATGGAACTAAAACAACTAAACCCATGAATATACAAGAGTAAAGCTGTAGAATAACTGTCCACTGTAGTGACCAATATGCATGAAAGGGTTAAAGTATTGTCTGCTATCATGGAAACGGCAAAATCTGATTTAATGAGCACATACGAGGCACATGATGTGATTTTTTTTTAAATTATATTTTATTTTATGTCAGTTTGTGTTGATTGATTTGAGAAAAGGCTGTAAATTCTTTGGTTGCATTGTATATGTAAAGGAGATAAATATATATTAATAATAATAATAATAATAATAATAATAATAATAATAATAATAATAATAATAATATTCTGTGGAGAAGTGGTGGGATTAACCAAGTTGCACTTCTTCCCACCCCTTTTTGCACATGGAAATAGTTCGTTCGTTAGTGTAGTTTTATTTCAAGCACATGGAATCATCAGATAACAAAGAAAATACAACAAGGTCAAACTACATTTTTCTGCACTCGAAAAGGAGCGGGAAGATGCAAAACTTAATGACTCCCACCCCTTTTTACAAACTAATAATTCAATTAAATCTGCTTCCTTTGCTTTGTTAACATACTTTTTTCTGTATATTTTTACACTAACACAAAACATCCATACTTTTTTGGTCACCTCACACACAATCAGATTGGCATAATTTACCACTTTTAATATAAAGTATAATATTTATACTATACTTTTCTTCTAAGATTGTCTTGATTGTTGATTTTTGTATTATTATTTATGTTTTGCTTGTTCATATATGTTAAATTTCATTACATGTTCAGAATAAATCACTAAATCACAAATCACATGTGACAAAGGATTACTTCATAGGAAGGAGGAAACCAAATATGTGTCATTAACCCATAAAAACCCAGTGCTACTGTCTATATTCAAGTTATCTTACTAACTTAAATATAGACATAGTTGCATTCGGGTCCCGTCTGGCTCGGTTTGGGTCACAGCACTCGACTGTGCGGACCCAGACCGGGAGCAGATCTTTTTCGGACCCTGGACGTTAGGAGAATAAGATTTAAGGCGAACCGTTCAGACTTCAGTTGCGAAACGTCTGGCAACCTGCAGACCTCACAATTTCACTGCAGGTGCACCTGTATCTTAGTAAGGCAACAAAAAATGATAACATCAATTTGTCTCGTTAACAAAAATGAAGAGACATTTTATCGCAGTTTTTTGTTTTGTACACTACAATTAGTCTCGTTTTTATTAGTCAACAATATTGCATTATATGTTTAATTCTAGTTGTCGTCATGACCACCATTGTTGTTACGTCTCGTCCTATTTTCGTCACGCGACAAAAAGTTTGGTGACAAAAACATTTCGTTATACAGTCACGGAAAAAATTATTAGACCACCCTTGTTTTCTTCAATTTCTTGTTCATTTTAATGCCTGGTACAACTACAGGTACATTTGTTTGGACAAATATAATGATAGTAGTTTAATTTCAGAGCTGATATCTATCCATTTTCCATGGTTTTCTTGATAATAACCAAAATCACTTTAGTTTTTACATCAGTATCTATGGCATTGTACTGACAAAAACAGTGCTTTTAGGCATTCCATGTTTTCTTTTCTGTCTGTTTAAGTCACATGATACACACAGGAGTTAGGACTGGATTGCATAAACATTGTTTCTGATGACTTTTGATGGTCTAATACTTTTTTTCCCACGACTGTAATTTTCATTGATGAAAGCAACACTATATATCAGTACTGGTTATTACTACTTTTTACCATGATTCTCATTCAAATGTACATTTTTTTTTCCTGTTAAAGAACAAAAACCTGTAAGAATGTAATTATAAACAAGCAGACATTGCAGGAAGTCTGACGGAATATAAATGAAACATAAACATGATAAATGGGCTGTAACTGTAAATGACGGCGCTTATTCTCCTGTAGCAGCTGAAGCGATTCACCCACTCTATGCAGGCGTAAGCAAACGCTGGGAATATTTAGAAAGACTTCAAAATATCTCACCCAGGTGAATATGTGACGGGAGGGAAAAAAAAATGTGCTTTTAAGAGTCTGTAAGAGGATGTGGATACTTCACAATGTGGTCGAATCGTAAGCCTAATGGAAACAAACAGTCATGAGGCTAATCCCTGGTGCCACCCAGAGAGCGCCAGGCCAAAGGTAACGTCACGTTTCCTGCTCATGCTCCGTTTATATGGCTCTAAACGAGGAGGAAGTGATGCGTTTACGCTGTGTAAACCCTAGGCCGAGCGTCGAGGATGCCGCAGCTGCTTAAAGTTTACCTGCTGGATGTAAACCATGAACGCACGCATGTACAGTACGAGTCCAATCCACGTACACATCCTGATATTCACACATATGTAAACACGCATACAGCCGTGTTTACGTCCCTCTGGTGCGTACTGGATCATGCTTTACCTGCTTAATCGTAACAGCTCCCCACAGTGACACTTGTATAAACCAGTGCCTAATTACAGCGCAGTTCATTCCCAGGGTGTTTGTTCTTTCCAACTCATTTCTCTATGAAATCCATCCATTACCTCCTCACCTCGCTCTCACCTTCGCACTCGTGTAAACTTCCTCCAGGTCTGAGAAAACTGGAATGACTGCCCTGGGGCTGTACGGTACAGTAAACCAGTCAACCGTCAGTTTACGTCCATGACTATTAAAGGTCATACAATATGTGACTGGGACTGGGAAACAGATGAAGAAAATGCACTATATGACCCAGACACAGATGAGAGGGAGGGAGGGAGGGAGGAAGGAAGGAAGGAAGGATGGATGGATGGATGGATGGATGGAAGAAAGGATAGATGGATGGAAGGATGGATGGATGGGAGGGGGGGTAGGTAGGTAGGAAGGAAGCATGGATGGATGGATGGATGGAAGAAAGGATAGATGGATGGATGGATGGATGGATGGATGGATGGATGGATGGATGGATGGAAGAAAGGAAAGATGGATGGATGGATGGATGGATGGATGGATAACTAGCTAGAATGTATGAAAGGAAAGAAGGCTGCTAGGATGGATGGATGGGTGGATGGGTAGGTAGGTAAGAAGGAAGGAAGGAAGGAAGGAACAAAGGATGGATGGATGGATGGATGGATGGATGGATGGACGGCAGGCAGGCTGGCTAGGATAGAAGGATGTAAGGAAGGATGGGGTAAGGACGAGATAAGTCGGAAGGAAGGAAGGAAGGAAGGAAGGAAGGAAGGAAGGAAGGAAGGAAGGATGGATGGATGGATGGATGGAAGGAAGATGGGTAGGTAGGTAGGTAGGTAGGTAGGAAGGAAGGAAGGATGGATGGATGGATGGATGGATGGATGGATGGATGGATGGATGGATGGAAGATGGGTAGGTAGGTAGGAAGGAAGGAAGGAAGGATGGATGGATGGATGGAAGATGGGTAGGTAGGTAGGTAGGTAGGTAGGAAGGAAAGAAGGAAAGAAGGAAGAATGGATGGATGGATGTGATAATGGACAGAACAGACTTCTCCCAGAGCATTATGTCATCACACAGAAGTTGACCTTTGACCTCTGGGACATTAAAGTGTTATAACATATGTTATATATGCGTAGATAATAATCTAAATAAACACCAAACCATCATTTCTTTTCAGATTCACAGTCAAAATGTGGACATTTTTCATTTTAAGATGCATCGCAGTCTTCTGCATCAGTGCCATAAATCAATCCAACACGTACATATGAATACATCAAACGAAAACACGAACGCTCATTATTGATTTCTGAGCCTCGGACTGGACAATAATGTTGGAAGTTAAGTAGCTAGGTTGCCCTCTTGCATTGAACTGTGGGTCAACTTCAGACGGATGTATCAGAGGTGGGCGGAGACTCACAGCAGGGGGTAAACAAATAAACAACGCACCTCGCATGTTGATGGTACATTATGGATGTTATGAATCGGTGGGACATGAGAACTGGACGAGATACGCGTCATTTGTACACAAGTGAAGTCAATAGAATGGACATACAGGGTGGGGAAGCAAAATTTACAATGAACATTTAGTTGTTTTTTCTCAGCAGGCACTACGTCAGTTGTTTTGAAACCAAACATATATTGATGTCATAATCATACCTAACACTATTATCCATACCTTTTCAGAAACTTTTGCCCATATGAGTAATCAGGAAAGCAAACGTCAAAGAGTGTGTGATTTGCTGAATGCACTCGTCACACCAAAGGAGATTTCAAAAATAGTTGGAGTGTCCATAAAGACTGTTTATAATGGAAAGAAGAGAATGACTATGAGCAAAACTATTACGAGAAAGTCTGGAAGAGGAGGAAGCAACAAAAAACGTACCAAAGCTTTTATTGAAGCTCTCAAATCCAAAATCCTAAAGGATCCAAACAAATCCATGAGAAAAATGGCAACTGAACTTGAGGTAGACAACAAGAGCGTTAGAAATGCAGTAAAATATGATTTGAAGATTTAAATTCTCATGACTTTCAATGAACTAATTGGTCATACACTGTCTTTCAATCCCTGCCTCAAAATATTGTAAATTTTGCTTCCCCACCCTGTACCCTATATCCATGAATTTGTCATGTTTACCCCCCCTTTACGGCGCCCCAGCGTACGAGTACAAAACCAACCCTGACCTTCTTCGCTCCTTCTAGACTCCGAGATACCATCGGTGCCAAGTTTGAAGTAAGTCCACCTGGATCTACCTGAAACACCACAGATCTCTAGAGGTCCACGTGAGGAAGGACAACCCGAGAACCCACCGCCTCCAGCACAAACAAACTCCAAGAGCTCGGAGAGGAACGTGGCGGCTGCAGGAGGATTTAAGCAATTGGGAGACGGCCCAGATTATACATGGTTAAACGATTAAATCGCTGAGGTACTGAGCGGAGAAAAGGAAAGAGAGGAAGAAAACAGGTCAACGTGCACCCACTGAGTGCTCTGGGGAAAGCAGGAGATAAGAGTTTATCACAAGCGTATAAGTAGATACTGTTAATCCGTCTTCTGTGAGTGTTCTACATGAAATAAATCTGTGACTGACAAACTGGAAAGATACTATTGTTTTAAAGGTGGAGGGGTGCACGGGTGGGAGGAGGGGGGGGGTGTTGGCTGTCAGATAAGCGTGGAGATAATCAATTCATGCCGGGTTGAGCGGTTCCTTCTGAAGACTGGGTGTATAGAGGATGCAGGTAGACGCCGCTTAGCTGGTAAACGCTCAGCCCTTAATAATTAATCCGACAGACTTGCCAAAAGCAAGATTGATTATTCTATTAGAGGTGGGGATCAACAATGACCTGACTGTAGCTCTATTTCACACACCGTTTGAGTGGTGAGAATTACTGCCGGCTTATGTAACGCCGCCATATTACTGGAAAACAGCAGGACGTCGGGAGATGCGAGTTCGGATTATTATAGGTACGGCAGCAAAACGTCCAATAACACAACTGTCGCTTATCTGTTGGAATTCACTCAGTTGTTTGGTTATAAAACGGCAAAAATAGTCCCCGAAGCTCACACAAATGTTGTCTTTGGTCCAGAAAATCTGTCAGGTGGAAACCTCTTATGTCCCACATAGGGATGTAACGATATGAAAATTTCATATCACAGTTATTGTGACTAAAATTATTACAGTTATCATTATTATTGCAGTATTGTTGAAATTGTGCTCAAAATGTTCAAAAAGTACTAATACACACACTGAAATAATTTCACCAAGTTGTATTTTGAAAAAAAACAACAAAAAAAAACAAATAAAATAATTGGCACTATGTACCTTCTGTTGCAGAAACATTCAAATATTAACCCTTAGTGGTCTGAGCCTATTTTGGCCGTTTTTCAGTACTTTTGATTTTGCCTTTATATACTATAAAAACAAATGTTTACTATACCCATGTTTGGTATTTTTTTTTTCAGCACAAATTCATTTATATCATCTATCTATTATTTTTTTTCACTTTAACCTACTATAAAAACATAAAAGGCCAGAAAACACAAAAAAATATATAAAATCCGACTTGAAAAATGTGTATCATTTATTGCATAAATAACACAAAGATGCTTAACAAACCTTTTCAAAGACTTTAAAAGTTAATATTGGTTCCAAATATTAGGAATATACAATTAAAATTGGAATAAACTAAAACTATACTCAAATATTTGACATAAAAAAACATATCGTTACATTGGCATTTTCTCCAGAAAAGTGCAGTAATGAAACACGGTTATCATAATTAGAATTTAAACGGTAATACTAACCGTCTGCAATTTTACCGCGATTTATCGTTATACCGGTAATTGTTCCATCCCTCGTCTAATGTTAGAAAATACATGTTCCTTTCACCTTGCATGTGTTTTTCTTGTATGTTTTATATATACTTGTTGGATTTTTTTCAGTACTTTTCATTTTGCCTTTATATATTACATAAAGAAATGTTTATTATATCTATCTATCTATCTATCTATATATATATATATATATATATATATATATTTAGCACAACTTTTTCATCTGCCTATTATTTTTTTCACTTTAATCTACTATATCAACATAAAGGGCAAGAAAACACCAAAAAAAAATATAAAATCCAATTTGAAAAATGTATATCATTTATTGTATAAATAACGCAAAGATGCTTAACGAACCTTTTCAAAGATTTTAAAAGTGAATATTGGTTCCAAACATTAGGTATATACAATTAAAATTGTAATAAATTAAAATTATACTCAATATTTGACATAAAAGCAGATCTTTACATAGGCATTTTCTCCGGAAAAGTGCGGTAATCAAACACGGTTATCATGAGAATTAGAATTTAAACGCTAATACTAACCATCTGCAATTTTACCGTGGTTTATCGTTATACCGGTAATTGTTCCATCCCTTGTCTAATGTTAGAAAATACATGTTCCTTTCACCTTGCATATGTTTTTCTTGTATGTTTTATATATACTTGTTGGATTTTTTTCAGTACTTTTCATTTTGCCTTTATATACTACATAAAGAAATGTTTATTATATATTTTAGCACAACTTCATTTATATCATCTGCCTATTATTTTTTTTCACTTTAATCTACTATATCAACATAAAAGGTCAGAAAACAGCAAAAAAATACATAAAATCCGATTTGAAAAATGTATGTCATTTATTGCATAAATAACACAAAGATGCTTAACCAACCTTTTCAAAGACTTCAAAAGTGAATATTGGTTCCAAACATTAGGTATATACAATTAAAATTGTAATAAATTAAAATTATACTCAATATTTGACATAAAAGCAGATCTTTACATAGGCGTTTTCTCTGGAAAAGTGCGGTAATCAAACACGGTTATCATGAGAATTAGAATTTAAACGCTAATACTAACCATCTGCAATTTTACCGCGGTTTATCGTTATACCGGTAATCGTTCCATCCCTAGTCCCAAATGGTTATTTTTCAGGAAACTGGAAAAACAATGTATATTCTAAACAAGTGGTTCCAGGCCCAACAAACCCCGCCCCTCGCATGTATTGTAGCTTATTTTGGCATCGATCCAGCTGATGTTAGCGTATCAGTTGCCTCTATATACAGGTAAAGGCAAAAGTACTGAGAATATTTCACCTACAAATGTATCAGTCCAGAGTTTTTTTTACATTTTACTCTAATATTTAGTGTGCCCTCCCTTGGCAACAATCATAGCAGCGCATCTTTCTGGCATTGTGTCGATGTATTTTCTGAGAATTTCAACCCTGATGTCATTCTACGCTCTCAGAAGCTCATTCCGTAGAGTTTCCTTAGATTACCCCTCTATCTCGTACGAAATTTTAAAAAATATTCAGTTTCCTGGTGTGTACATATATACCGCGACATGTTTCCTTTAAAACTCTTCTTTGCTTGTTGCAACGTCCGTCACAATCTGTACACCTTAATTATGATCTCAAAAAAATGTAAAAAATGTAAAAAAAAATTGGCATAATAATCTATAAGTAACGGCTTCTTGATTTAATATGAAAAAATATTGCATTATGCATATCAATAATCATAACTCAAAATTTTTGTCTTTGTTTTAGTGCAAAAAAAAGTGCATATCCTGAACAAATATGAACAAATAAGTGCAATTTTAACAACATTATATATGTTACTAAACGTTTCGCGCCTTTGTATATCCGATCCATAATGCACACGTAAAAATGATAAGTTGAGGCATAACAATGTTTAGTTTTTGAACGAAATTTCTGTTTTTTTTTCTGTTTTTTTACATCCACTTTTTTGTTTGGATAGTTTGCAAATGTAAATATTTTCATAATTGATTGGGTTTTTTGCACTAAAATAAAGACAGGGTTTCTGCAGGTGTAGCAAATCTAATTTAATGTCTTATATAATGTCACTTTAAACTAATTTAATGCCCATAAACAATAGCCAGTTAAAGGGTTCCACCTGTCAATCATCACACTATACTTCCAATCAAAATGATTAAATGTATATATCATTTATTTATTTATTTCAAACATGCAAAGAAACAAAATAAAACAAAGCAAATTAAGACAACATTTAAACGAACCAAATCTATCTTCAAGTACGTCCAAGTCTGAATTTTGCGCGGTCGAAAAGGAGTAGGAAGAAGTATAAACTGATAATATAATCCAAATAAATTGTGAACAACAATGCTTTATTTTCTCCAAGTGTATTTAATTTTTTAACGCCTCTGGACATCAAATTTAATGCTTTTTAATGCCATTTAAAGCCTTAATTTTCACAAAATCTTAATGTATGTGAATATTTAATGTCTTCTAATGCTTTTTAATGACCTGCCGAAACCCTGCAGTTATGAAATCCAATGGAAACTGACTTTTTAATGTTGCACCTGGTTCCATTTTTTACTTAATTCATTGTTGTATTTAGTTTTTCTCTAGGATTAAGAGTCAGTGTGATGTGTTTATGTGTAGTGTTTCCATCCCTATTAAATCAAATGTAAGTATAGACTGAAGCAGAGTTTTACCCTCATCCATCCACATCATAAGACACCAAAAAAAACTTAATAAAACGTCTCTTCCTCTTCTCTTCATCTAAACTGAGATGAACCAACGCAGTGAATGAAGGCCAGTTTATTAGAGAAAAAACAGCTAATTCCATTTAGTCTTTTACCATTGATTACGCAGAATTACAGGTAAGTACGATAAACATATCACTTTCCTCTAAACTCGATTTCCCCTCGGTGATGAGTATGACGAGGCGCATGAACCGAGCCGACAGCAGACTGCTCGGCTCCACCGGACTTTCAGACGAATTGTCGCGCAGACCTGAGACCTGCATTAACCCTCAAAGACCCGGAGACACTTTTATGGAGTTATTCTGTCTATTTAAACTTACTGAAGTGTTTTATCACCGTTTATTCTAATATTTTCATCTGTATTTTTGCATTTTTCACTGTAAATCATGTAGTTTCCTATAGTTAAATGAGATGTTCATGAGTAAATGCAAACGTTATTTTATAAAAACAGACAAAACTGAAGAAAAAGGGACTTTTTTTTTTTGCAAATATATCATGAAGTGAATGTAAAAAACAAGCATCTCCATCCACTGTCATTGATCAAACTGTCGGTTTTACTGATGAATTTTTGTGCCGATTTACACATTATTTTAATATTTTATCAGTTTTTGTTAATTTTTTTTGAATGATTTTGCTCATTTTCTTAATTTTCTTCATTTTACGTTGGTTGTTTTCATTTTTTGGTTCATTTTGTTCACTGTTTTCTTGATAATTTACTTTTTCTACAAATATATCATTAAGTGAACGTAAACACAGGCATCTCCATCCACTGTCACTGATCAAACTGAATCGATGAAGTGATGATTTTTTTCTTCCCTTTTAAACATTTATTTGATTATTGCATTAGTTTTTTGTTACATTTTTTGAATGATTTTCTTCATCTTAATTTTCTTAACTATTTTCTTCATTTTATGTTCATTGTTTTCATTATTTGGTTCATTTTGTTCACTGTTTTCTTGATAATTTACTTTAATTTGTTCATTATTTTGTACAATTTATTGATTGTGGCAATTTCCAAATAAACTTTTCTTTACATTTAACCATTATCAAATGATTTATCAGCATTTGTTATAATATTATCTACTGCTTTTAGCACTGTTCAGGTATTTTGCTATATTTTATTCACCGATTATGTCGATGTTCATACAAAAACTCAAAGGCTATTATGTGAAAAACAGAGGAAACTGAAGAAAAAGTGACTTTTTAGCAAAGATATCAATAACTGAACGTAAAAACAAGTGTCTTCATCCACTGTCATTTTTTTTTTTTTTTCCATTTTGTCCATTTCTTCTTCAATTATGTTCAGTTTGTGGCTTATATTGTTCATGTTGCTTACCAATTATTTATATGTATTGACAGGATTAGTTGATCAACAGATATTAAACAGTTTCAGTCGATGATTTTGGTCAACAGCGGCTGATCAGGTCATGATTTTTTCCTCAGTTTGTCAAAAAAAACATCATTAAAAACTAAAAAGACACCATGTTATTCCAACCATGTTAATTAACGAACTCATAAAGACCTAGAAATATTTTTGTGGCAACTTCCAAAAACTTTCCCAAGTGATTTATCACAATGTATTTTACTATCATCTCCTGAATGTGTAATTTTTTGGTGAAAATCAAATATTTTTATATAGATGTTCATGAAAAGCTCAAAGTCATTATATCAAAAAAAGAGAAAACTGAAGAAAAGGGGAGTTTTTCCAGCAAAAAATATCATTAACTGAACATAAACCCAGTGTGTCCATCCACTGTCGTTGATCCAACTCCATGGGTTTTACTGGTGAATCAATGTTGTAGAAGATGACGGTGTTTCCATGGTAACTACGGAGCCTCTGAACGTCCAAATAGGTCACTTTGGATTCGCTTTGTTCATTTTTTTAAAAAACATTTTATTGATTATTTTACTAATTTTTGTTCATTTTGTTCGTTATTTTACTTATTTTGCTTATTTCTCTCCATTTTTTTTTAGCTTCTTTTCATAATTTTTTCTTCATTTTTGTTCAGTTTGTGGCTTATTTTTTCTATATAACTTATTATTTTATTGATTTAATATTCAATTTTTGTCATTTCATTCATTGCATTTTGTGTCTTCATCCACTGTCATTGCTCCAACTCCATGGGTTTTACTGGTCAATCAGTGTTGTAGAAGATGACGGTGTTTCCATGGTAACTACGGAGCCTCTGAACGTCCAAATAGGTCACTTTTATTGGAAATTTTCGATTCACTTTGTTCATTTTTAGCCATTTTATTTATTATTTTACTGATTTTTGTTCATTATGTTAGTTATTTTTCTACATATTTTAGCTTCTTTTATAATTTTTTCTTCATTTTTGTTCAGTTTGTGGCATATATTTTCATATAACTTATTATTTTATTGATGTATTATTGAGTTTATGTCATTTCATTGATGGAGTTTTGTGTCTCTGTCCACTGTCACTGATCCAACTCCATGGGTTTTACTGGTGAATCAATGCTGTAGAAGACAACAGTGTTTCCATGGTAACTACGGAGCCTCTGAACATCCAAATGGGTCACTTACTTTGCAAATTTTGGATTCACTTTGTTCATTTTCAATCATTTTTTTTTACTGATTTTTGTTCATTCTGTTTGCTATTCTTTCTACATTTTTTAGCTTCTTTTATATTTTTTTTCTTCATTTTTGTTCAGTTTGTGGCTTATGTTCTGGTGAATCGATGTTGTAGAAGATGACGCTGTTTCCATGGTAACTACAGAGCCTCTGAACGTCCAAATGGGTCATATCTGATGACTATGAAAAGATGACAAACTGTATTTTACTCCAATTATTGACACGTTTTGATCGGATCGGCGGATCAACAGGTATGAAACAGTTCCATCAGTAGGTGGATGTTTGGGTCTTTATAGTTAATAATAAAACAGGAACAGAACTAACGGTGGACTGACATGACCTGCACAGGCCTTTTCTTTTTTTTTTTTTCCACTGATTTTTGTTCATTTTGTTAGTTAATTTTTCTACATTTTTTTTTAGCTTCTTTTATATTTTTTTTCTTCATTTTTGTTCAGTTTGTGGCTTATGTTCTGGTGAATCGATGTTGTAGAAGATGACGCTGTTTCCATGGTAACTACAGAGCCTCTGAACGTCCAAATGGGTCATATCTGATGACTATGAAAAGATGACAAACTGTATTTTACTCCAATTATTGACATGTTTTGATCGGATCGGCGGATCAACAGGTATGAAACAGTTCCATCAGTAGGTGGATGTTTGGGTCTTTATAGTTAATAATAAAACAGGAACAGAACTAACGGTGGACTGACATGACCTGCACAGGCCTTTTTTTTTTTTTTTTTTTTTTTTTTTTACTGATTTTTGTTCATTTTGTTTGCTATTCTTTCTACATTTTTTAGCTTGTTTTATATTTTTTTTCTTCATTTTTGTTCAGTTTGTGGCTTATGTTCTGGTGAATCGACACTGTAGAAGATGACGCTGTTTCCATGGTAACTACAGAGCCTCTGAACGTCCAAATGGGTCATATCTGATGACTATGAAAAGATGACAAACTGTATTTTACTCCAATTATTGACACGTTTTGATCGGATCGGCGGATCAACAGGTATGAAACAGTTCCATCAGTAGGTGGATGTTTGGGTCTTTATAGTTAATAATAAAACAGGAACAGAACTAACGGTGGACTGACATGACCTGCACAGGCCTTTTTTTTTTTTTTTTTTACTGATTTTTGTTCATTTTGTTTGCTATTCTTTCTACATTTTTTAGCTTGTTTTATATTTTTTTTCTTCATTTTTGTTCAGTTTGTGGCTTATGTTCTGGTGAATCGACACTGTAGAAGATGACGCTGTTTCCATGGTAACTACAGAGCCTCTGAACGTCCAAATGGGTCATATCTGATGACTATGAAAAGATGACAAACTGTATTTTACTCCAATTATTGACACGTTTTGATCGGATCGGCGGATCAACAGGTATGAAACAGTTCCATCAGTAGGTGGATGTTTGGGTCTTTATAGTTAATAATAAAACAGGAACAGAACTAACGGTGGACTGACATGACCTGCACAGGCCTTTTTTTTTTTTTTTTTTTTTTTTTTACTGATTTTTGTTCATTTTGTTTGCTATTCTTTCTACATTTTTTAGCTTGTTTTATATTTTTTTTCTTCATTTTTGTTCAGTTTGTGGCTTATGTTCTGGTGAATCGACACTGTAGAAGATGACGCTGTTTCCATGGTAACTACAGAGCCTCTGAACGTCCAAATGGGTCATATCTGATGACTATGAAAAGATGACAAACTGTATTTTACTCCAATTATTGACACGTTTTGATCGGATCGGCGGATCAACAGGTATGAAACAGTTCCATCAGTAGGTGGACGTTTGGGTCTTTATAGTTAATAATAAAACAGGAACAGAACTAACGGTGGTCTGACATGACCTGCACAGGCCTTTTCTTTTTTTTTTTTTTTTGTGTTCTTGTACATTTACTGGCATCGACTCTTTTGCGGTAGTTTAGTTTATTTTCCCTTAATTCTGGCTGCATGAGAACGATGACAACACCGACAAAAAGCATTAAAGCGTTTCACTGAAGGCTCGGTTGTACGTGCAGTGCCAAGATTTTTTTTTTTTTTTTTTTTTTTTTTATTTCTTCCTCCTTCCTTTGGTTTCTGGAGGGAAGGAAAAGTCTCAGGAATTGTCCTTTGACTCCCTAAACCCTCCTCAACCCCTCCAGCTTCCCTCTCCAGCTCATTTCCACCCACAACGCACACACACACACACACACACACACAAAGCCACATATCAACAGGGTATCTAACCACTGGGAGGCAAGAGATCCACAGAGGTGTGCATTAACATAAATACCAAATCTGTCGGAGGAGAGACACAGAAAAGTGTGTGTTTGTGTGTGTGTGAGGAGGCGTACGGGGGGAGAACAATGCGTTCATTGTGTGCAGATGATGGAGGATGAGGAAAAAACAAGTGCAGAGTGGAGCTCCATCTACAGGCCAAGAGATCACACACACCCTCGCTGTGTCACACACACACAAAAACAACAAACACACACTCTTCCCTCGTCTTCCCTCCTTTTCCACGTTACACTACTGTACAGCTTTTCATGTCTTTTGAATGTATTCTTGTATTTTATTCGATTCTTTTGGTTTTATTTATTCTTAAGTACAGCACTGCGGTTGTTTTAAAGTGTTTTACACCGAACCTGGACACAGTTCACAACTCATATCAAGAGCCTGCCTTTTGTCTGACTTCTTGTTTTTATTTAATGTATTTGTTTTTCTTTCTTTTTCACTCTTTGACTGCCATCCTTGTCTTCTCAATACCCACACTCTGACTGCTGAGACTTTTTTTTCTTATGCCAGAGGTCCAGAATGTTGGGGACATGACCAGAATGATCATCACATATTGGTTTGAGTTTTTTTGTTTTTTTTTTGGTCTGTCTGGCTTTTTTTGTTTGTTTGGTTCGTACTTGTACGTTGTATAGTTCTTATTTTTGTTCTTTTGGCGTTCTGTTTGCCCATTTGATACGTGTGTCTTTATATGGATGTATTTATGGGGATGCCACCTGGATGGGGGGGCAAGTTCAATATTCAATGCCTTAATGATGTCAATGTTATGGATAAATGATAAATAAAGTTGTTAAAAAAAGTGTTTTACAAATAAAGTTGGACTGGATTTCATCGAAAATATACGCTTTAGACATTAAATGTGCTGAATCTTACATACTTCAATAAGATGAATCAGAAAACAAATGACCAAAGTGCTGATTAACTCAAGTTTTTAGCATATATGATGGTGTTATGACATATATATGATGGTTTATGGACATTTATACAATGGATTTATAAATGTTTCACTAGATAGAACCTGAAAATGAATGTATTGTAATGTGCGGACACTACTTTTTTTTATTATTATTTTTTTACTTTTTTAACACATTATGTATCTTTTCTGACATGAATTGGTAACATTGTGTGAATCTTGCCTCAGCATTAACCCCCAAAAGCACAAGCCCCACCCCCTACCTCTGAATTTCGAAACAGCAATGGAAGTAAATAACATAATAACTGACAGACAATATAATTAATAGTGACTTGAATACTTGTCAACTTCCATTTCTGTACGTCAGATACATAATCAAACATTTAAAAAAAAAAAAAAAAAAAAAGGGAGGGGGTATGGTCTCACTTTGTAAGTTATAAGGATGGGATATCGGGCCTTGATTCTAACAAATTTGTGGAAGATATGAGTTTTTTGTTTAATTGTTTACATGAGTATTTCAATAACTACACAGGATGAGAGTTCAATGAGAGACTTTCAACACTTGTCCAGTGTCTAGCTACACTGGAAAAAATGCTCCTCTAAAAAGAAGTTTAAAAAAATTAATATAAGACATTTTTGCTTGAATTAAGCAAAAAAAATCTGTCAATGGAACAAGTGAACATTATATTGGCAAGATTTCTTGAAATAAGATTTTAAAAATAAGTTCTTATATCTCACTGAAAAGTTAATCTTTAGGTGATTACGTCTTATTTTAAGTGTGATGAGATATTTGGACTAGAAATGAGAAAAATACACTTGGTAAGATTTGGATTTTTTCACAGTGTATAAGACGCTTGGCATGTATTCGACAGAGGTTCACCAGCCTACTTTTATGACTTCTAAGTGCTAAAATCTCTTGAACCGACACTGTTTTCAGGTAGATCTGGTAGCTCTGACACAAACATAAATAAAATCAAACCCATTCTCTCTTTAATTCACTCCATTTCACATTTTGACCCAAGACTGTCTCCGAAAAACTATAACCAACCAGCACTTCTGACTTAATTTGTCTTTATTAGTGACAAATTTGGTCAAGTTTAATTCCTATTATTCTGGAAACATTTTACTTGTAGACCAGTGTTACCTCATTTTGCCTGTAGAAATGCACTTTTGTAAACTTTATCCTGGTGGTTCCCAACTTTTTTTGGCTCGTGACCCCATTTTAACATTCAAAACTGAGACATTTTTCTGCTAAAATTAATTTGTTTTTGATCATGTAATAGTTTGCTATACTATGTTGCAAATAAAAGTTAATTTTAGATGACATTTGGGCTATATAATGTATTATACACATACTCTGTTCGGTCCAGTTTTCTGACTGCGACTGAGCCCAGGCAGGTTCAAGTGTAGTAACACATGTGGTCACATGATCAAGTCAATTAAGATATACCTTAAAATTAAATAAATAAATAAATATATATATATATATATATATATATATATATATATATATATGTATATATATATATATATATATATATATATATATGTATATATTTATGTATGTGTGTGTGTGTAAATATAATAAATACACGAATAAATACATAAATTAATTAAAAAATAAGATATGCCCTAAACAGATATGCCATAAAATAATAATAATAATAATAATAATAATAATAATAGTAAAATATAATTAAAAAAAAATACATCAATAAATTAAAAAAAAATTAAGAAATGCCCTAAATAGATATACCATTAAAAAAAATAATGATAATAAAACAATTTTTTTTTAAAAAATGTAAAAGTTAAGATAAGCCCCAAACAGATATGCCAAATAAATAAATAAAAATTAAGATATGCCCTCTCTGATATTACATCCTAAGTGTGTGGTGTTTTTTTGTTTTTGTTTTTTTTTCCTCTGTTTATTTGGAAAAGCGTGTCGTACAAAAGTTCCCTTTCAGTTACAATTCAATATCCACACATCAAATTTGAATGAAGATGCTAATCCAAGACTTTTCGTCAAATATAGAACAAATAAAATAAAGAAAGACAGAAAAGTGGGCGGGAGGACAGGGCTTATTCCTCTACTTCATCAACAAAATAAAACACACTAAACTAAGGTAAGTATGTTTACATTAACCTAAACAGAAGTGATATCATATAAATGTTTTCACATAACCCATATATTCAATTCACATTAATTACTGGTTTTACATAATTGGTCCATTTTGACCAAATCGTGAAAAAAAGATTCCCTTTGACCCTTAAAACAAAATGTCAGCTTCTCCAGAATGTAAATGTCCTGTACGATATCGATCCATTCTTCAGTTGTGGGTGTAATTATGATTAAATATATATTGAATCATCAAAAATATATATATATATTTTTTTAATCAATTATTAGACATTTCAGGTGACCCCACAAAGGGTCATGACCCCAAGGTTGAAAAACACTGCTGTATCTTGTCTTTTTTTTTTTCTGCAAACACACACATCGCTTCCCTTTGTCTTCGTAATCTCCGCACAAAACTTCTTTGACATCTCCGAGCTATTATTAAGCATCATGTTAATGCACATTACAGTTTAACTGGCAAAAAAAAAAAAAAAAAAAAGCTGCAACAACAACAGGAAAATGTGCTTCCCTCTTGAGGTTCGTTAAGATCAGGTAATGCAATTAAAATCTAATTAAAACCACATTAAATCGCTTTTAAGCATCGTTGTTTGTGTCAAGCGGAGACACAATCTCTATTAGCGCACACACACACACACAGATAGCAAACTGTCAGCGGTGCAGATGTAAACACACGCACAACGCCGTCATTAAACAGACACAAAAGAACAAAAGCAAACAACTGACACACACATTAACAAAAGCACATGAACTCTGCCTTTATGAGAACATCTGACACCATATACTGTCTATAGAAATGGGTTCTCTGTGTTGAAGGCCTGGAAAAAAACTGGATTGTGCCACTTCTTATTAAAAATCGCACTAATGTTTTCGGTATTTGTTGAAATGTTGACGCATTAAGTGAACTATTCTGGAGTGCAACGGTTTCTTTAATTAGCCTCATGCACCTTTTCTGATGGAAAGTATGAAGTTATGCAGACCTAAACTGCAAGATTCGGAAAAACAACAGGCATCTTTTTATGAAATGTCAAGAAAATTTAAAGCAAAAGACGCAGGTTTGCAACAAAAACGGTAATAAACGAGGTAAAGAAGCAGAAAAAAGTGTTGTCGTTTTTTTAAATAATATGGTGTTTATGGGAATCAGTTGTGTTAAATGTTCCCTACGTCACATATTCTGCAGTCACTTTATCATAAAAAAGGAAAAAACTAAAATCTAAAGCAAGTATAAAAACTAAATAAGTTTACAGACACACTCCTAAAGTGTCATAAGGTCAGAAAACTTTATTTTTTTTAAAATTTACTTGTAGCTTAATTTATTCAGAACAGGAAGAATCATCTTATTATGTCATCATATTTGAGTATTTACTGAAACAAATGCAGAATCTGTTGCATGTTAGACACTTTAACCCCCCCCACCCCCCCCAAAAAAAAGACTGGGTTAGCTGCAATGATTATTTTATTTAAGCTCTTTTTATTTTTATAAAACTTTTATATGAATACTTATACTATTCTTGTATTGTGACTATGGCATTTTAGGAGCTGCTATTCTATTCTATTTTATTCTATTGTATTCCACTGTATTCTATTCTATTCTATTGCATTCTATTCTATTGCATTCAATTATATCACATTCTATTATTTTCTGTTCTATTCAACTGCATTCAATTCAATTCTATTCTATTCTATTCTATTCTATTCTATTCTATTCTATTGCATTCAATTCTATTCCATTGCATTCTATTCTATTCTATTCTATTGCATTCAATTATATCACATTCTATTCTATTATTGTCTGTTCTATTCAACTGCCTTCTATTCTATTCTATTCTATTCTATTCTATTCTATTGCATTCAATTCAATTCAGTTCAATTTAATTCTATTCTATTGCATTCAATTCTATTCCATTGCATTCTATTCTATTCTATTGGATTCAATTCTATTCTATTGCATTCTATTCTATTCCACTGCATTCTATTCTATTCTATTCTATTCTATTCTATGAACTCCATTACTTTAAATGCTGGTGATATAACAAGGTATTTAACTCCACAGTCTTGTGGGTGTTCTTGTTTAACTACAATAATATTATAATTTCTTTCAGGATAATTTTATTATTGATGGTATTTCTGTTGTGGGGGAACATATTAATTTATCGTGGTGCATATTAAATGTGTGTGTGTATTCGTGGGTATGTATGCCTGATGTATTTGTATAATGTTTAAGTTAAAGTCAATATATTGTACCAAAAAAAAAAAAAAAACTACAGTAATGGTTTTAACGGGCCACTATTGGTTGACAGTGGTCACATGACTGTCTGCATGAGCTCATATTACTACTGTATGATGCTAACGAGGCTGGATTTAGGCAGAATATTACGACGAGGAGGATCCAGGCTGATATACAAGGTTTAGGACCAGCTCATGTCAACTAAAAGCTCCAAATGTTGGAAATCTGTTGGTAGCTGATGTTTGGTGTATTATTTTTACGTCTGGAGATAAAATAATAATACAATAAAAGTGGCCATTATTGTTTTTTTACTAATCTGTGTGACTTTACTTTGCAGACCAGAGTCTCCAGTGTCTTTCCCAAACTCTTTTTTTCCCTGTTTCTTTTCTTGCCTAAAAGCATTCGCAGCTCAGGAAGTCCCACATGAGGCCAGTTGGTCTTCCTCAGTCATCACCTCGGCACCAGCGCTCTCATGCACCCCCCACACACACACACAAATTAGCGTCTTTATGCAGAATCGGGTAACAAGCCTCGGGTTCCTCTCAGTTTGATTTAGCCCAAGAGGAAATTTACAGTGATGGCTTGACTAAAAGGCTGACAAGCAGGAGGGAAGAGGGGATCAACAGGGCACCGAGCCTGGGCCACTTCCTTTTCTTTTCATCCATTTGTTTGCATTATAGTTTTTTTTTTTTTTTTCCTCATCCCTCGGTCTGAACTCTAACACCTCAAAGAACTATTCTCTTCCAGACGACTTGAATTCTGGGTGAAATTGGATCAAAAAGGTTGGCGAGGACTTTAGAAACGTCTGTCGTGTTTCGTTCTTCAATCCATCAGATAGAGTTAGAATTTTCATATCCAACGTCTTGACTTCGCGACAAACTTTTATGATGAGAACAGGGGTTAAAAGTTTTCTAAGGACATTTCTGATTAAATTTCACACATTTTTACCAACGCTAGAAGTATGAGTTTGTGTAATTGTGTATGGCCTCTTTTTAGCTAAAGCAACAAATATGAAGCGCTCAGTGCAGTGAATTTGTAGGAAGGTTGTATAAATATTATTTTATATTTCAATGGAAAAATTCGTATGTTTTGCGATTATATCCCAAGTGCTTTACAGTCACATGTTGCCAACGTTCTACCTTTCTTTGTTTGCACCAGAAGACTCATGATTGTGGTCACACATTGCTGTTCTCAATAAAATCAAACTTGCTATGACTATCCTATTAGCTTAATTTGGCTAATTTGGGTTAGCATCTTTGGATAATAAAGACTTATCAAGCTAACTAACTAGTTGGTGAATAATCCGGAAGTAGGGTTTCATGGTGATGGTTTAGTATCAAACTTGCTATGACTAAGTTCATATTAACTTTGTCTGGCTAGTTCGGGTTAGCATTTTTGGATGATAAAGACTTTTCAAGCTAACTAAATAGTTGGTGAATATAATCTGGAAGTAGGGTTTCATGGTGATGGTTTATTATCAAACTTGCTATGACTATGTTCATATTAGCTTAGTTTGGCTAATTTGGGTTAGCATCTTTGGAAAATGAAAACTGATCCAGCTAATTAACTAGTTGGTGACTATTATCACATTCACTATGACTATCTTCATATTAGCTTGATTTGGCTAATTTGGGTTAGCATCTTTGGATGATCAACACTGATCCAGCTAACCAACTAGTTGGTGAATTTACTTCAGAATTAGAGTTTCATCGTGGTAGGTTATTTCTGACAGATTCACATAATGTGTCACAATCACATCGCACAGCCACAGTTCCTTTTGTGTTGCCATGGTAATGCTACACACTTCTAGCAATATACACATACTATATATTCACGTAACCAGAAAAACACGAGGTAAAAGCTCAACAAACCCAACTATCAAACAACAAGCATTTCAATGGGAAAACACCAAAAACAAGCTAACAGTCTGAGACCAGCGTAAGTCATGAATAATTTAGCTAATTACACAAACTTTGCAGCGCGAAGCTAACACTAAGCAGATCCAACAGTTCAAGTATTTATATATTATTGTTCTTAATTATTTAAGGAGAAGGGGTGGGAGTTTATAAGTTATATTTCGTCTCACTCCTTTTCAAATATGTATTGTAAGTCTTATGTTTAAATTTTGGTTTGTTTATTTTTCTTCTTTTCTCACATTCATTCGAAAAAATACATCAATCAATCAATCAATCAATGCTGAAGACCAAAAAGCATGTTAAGTTTTGTTTTGTTTTTTTCCTGCAATCTCAAAAAGTTTCATTATGGACATTTACAGCTGTTTCTGATACTAAATATGCTAAAGACTTCAAGTCTATTTTTTTTTATTAAAACACACTGTGTTAAGCATTTGTTATTTGTAATAATAATAATTAATGGTCATATATTGAAAGTTAAGTTCTTCCTGAAAACAAAGGAGCAAAAGAATTGGCAATAAAGACATTTTCTGACACTTTTATTGCAAAGAAAACATAACGACACCTAGGCGGCCTGTTATAACGGCAGACTTAAAAGGGTTTGAAGTACAGCCAGTTTGTTTGTAGCCAGTTTTGTGTTCCTATAGTGGACATTATTTTCTGAAATGAATGAATTTGGGAAAATGTGCTCAGAAAATATCTGTATCTGTATGTCGTTTTTACATAAATATGTTAATCAGTTTAGTTTTGGTTAAGATAAACAAAGCCAATATGACAGTTATGAAAATGACTTGCTTTGCTGCCAAACTGGTTATGAGATTCTAATGGTTAGCTTTATTTTGGCACTGAAAAATTTATAAAAGGAAATAGACTTTTGCTTTTGTTGCAGTATTGTTGCATTTGGGAAGGTGACTAAAGTTGAAATGAGTCTGCCGGTTCAATAAACTGGAAAGGTGACACATCTCTTGGGAAAAAAAAAAAAAAAAAAAATCTATGACTGCATCTAACATTCCCACACTGTTAAAAGAACATTTCAAGTCGCAAAGATTTCACCTGTGAAATCTTTCACACGTTGCTGTATAAATCAGAGATCATTCATAAAGCTAGTCTTAATTTAATCCCATCTTTCTTGTCCAGATGAAAACTGTGCAAACTCTTGCTTTTCTTCATGTTTTTAAATGACAACACATCACGTTATTGATAAGGAATAAGCGTTCTGTTCAGCGTTAGCAACAGAACGGCGGATTTCACACTCGGCGGCTGCTCATCGTTCAAGCCCATATGACTGTGAAGCTCGTATTCCATCTGAGCCGAGCGGCCTGTTCAGGTGCGATCACCTCATATCATCTGCATCCTCACTGCAGATGCCACTGCAGAAACCGAACCTGACATTGCAGAACTGAGAAGTAATTAGAGGCCGGTGTGGTGCGCTCCTTCGGCTGACACCAAATCAATGCAGTTTTTCCGCGTTATCAATTAAAGACGTGTAATTACAAGCGTGGAGAATTGCCTCTCACAAACAGTCAAAGCCAGAGACGGCCCTTCACCGCTGGCTGCCTCCGGAACCCCTCCTTCGACGCGCACCGCGTTGACCCCGCCGCCTCGAATGACAACCCTGAGCTGCAACGACCGGTTTGTTTATGGATTTTATGGCGCTCGCTTCAAACACCTGAGCAATAAACCCGCTGTAGCATGCAGTACCGAAATGCCGTACACTTGGTAGCGAGCCAAAGTGCAAAATGTATTACTCAAGAGCCCGGCTCCCAATTGAAGCCAGCTGGGTTTGAACCATTAGCCGGTACAAGCAGAGACAACCTGGTTGCCGAGCGCGCTGACACTCCTGGGTAAATGAAAGAGGCCTCAACACTACTCCCACCTCCCCACCTCCCTCCCTCCCTCCCTCCCTCCCTCCCAACATCCGAGCCCTCCACCCCGCGGCCTCCCATCAGCACCTGTGAAAATGGATTTGAAATGAGGGCACATCCCCCACTCCCCGTCTCCCAAATGAGCAGATGGAGGCTTCCGCAACGATTATCACCACATTACCTGGGAGTCTGTTGATGAACAGGAACAATACAGGCAACGCTAATAAACCCCAATCAAACATGACACCGCCGCTAATGTCGCTCACTTCTCTATCCCTACAAGGCACGAGTAGTGGCGCACATTCGTTTTCATCAAAGTCCAAGGCTCCAGCTGCATTTTCTACAAGCCCCGTCGAGTCGGGAGGCCTCCGACTTGGCTTCAGAGATGGTGTTCACATGTAGCTAAAGAGTACGTTTATTTCAACCGAATTCTCAGCCTAATAAAAGCATCAAGAGTGTCCGTCCTGAACATAAATATAAACTATCATCAGACAATGGGTTCTACTTCGCCAAACCAGTTTATGGCATCAGCTGGTTTTGACGACAGCGTTACTCAAGTGTTTATGGTGACGTTTAGAGAGTTCGAGAAAGACACGAGGGTTTGCTTTAATACACCAGGGACGAGTTAATCGCACAGTTTAACAGTTTTTCCACATGAAGTGTGTATTTTTCAGGGAGTGGAACTGTATTTAGACCAGCGGTGTCAAAGTCATTTTAGTTCAGGGGCCAAATACAGCCCAAGGTTGGACCAGTAAAAGAAACATAACCTTTAAATAGTAATAATAACCTATAATGAATAACTTAATAGTGAGAACTCAGACTTTTTTCTCTTTCAGTGCAAAAATGTAATTAAATTACACTTACAAACTATCCTTTCACAAAAAATGTGAATAACATGAACAACCTGAAAAGGAACAGTGCAGTTTTAACAATATTGCACCTCAACTTATTACTTACTTGTGTACATTACAACATACAGTCGCCGAAAAAATTATTAGACTACACCTTGTTTTCTTCAATTTCTTGTTCATTTTAATGCCTGGTACAACTAAAGGTACATTTGTTTGGACAAATATAATCATAACAACAAAAATAGCTCATAATAGTTTAATTTCTGAGCTGATATCTATCCATTTTCCATGGTTTTCTTCATAATAACCAAAATCACTTCAGTTCTTACATCAATATCTATGGCATTGTACTGACAAAACCGTGTTTTTAGACATTCCGTGTTTTCTTTTCTGTCTCTTTTAGTCACATGATACACACAGGAGGTAGTACTTGATTGCACAACCATTGTTTTTGATGACTTTTGATGGTGTAATCATTTTTTCCGTGACTGCACAGATCATATGAGATCTAAAAATACACCAAACATTTAATAATAGGCAGATTATTGTTAAAACTATACTTACTACTCTTAAGACATTTCAGGTTTATCAAATCTGTTCAGGTCATTCACATTTTTTGTGCAAGGATAGTTTGTAAATGTAAATATTGCCATGTCATTTTACTTTTTTACACTAAAACAATGAGTTGTAATTGTTAGAGTATGACGGAATACAACACAGTACCACAGAGAACCATGGGGGGCAGTGTTGGGCTCTGAAGAGAATAATTTCCAGAAATAGCGGAACTTTTCAAAAAGTGACTGTGAAAAACTACTGACATTTTTATGACAACTATGCCTAATACCGCTATTGTTAACATTGAGATTGGAGTTTGGAACTGAGATGATTTTGATCCTCTTAACTGTTAGTATCTACTGTTCTACTGTTTTTGGTTCGGTTTGTTTATTTGTTTGTTTGTTTGTTATTCATGTGGGGTGGGTTTAGGGCAAGTGTTTTGAAATATTTTGTAAACCTACTTCAATTAAATAAAGGTTAAAAAAAGGAAAGGAACAAAAAAATGAAGTGTTAATATCCACATTACACCGTTTTATTAGGATTAACACCTACTGTTTTTGTACACATTAATTAGAAGTAAAAGAAGTAAAAGTTAGAAAGAAAAAGTTTTAAAAGTGATTCTTTTTGGTTCGGTTTGTTGCTTGTATGTTTATCACTCAAGCTGCAAACCTATTGGTTCAATTCATACCAAATTTGGTTAATAGATTGCCAGTCACCCAGAATAGATATTTTTACATTTTGGGAAAAGTAGGTCGAAGTTCCAAATTTCTATGAATTTTCCAAATCTTTGTTTTTCCCCATTTACTTATAATGGGCAAAATTTCACATGTCTGTAGCAGCAAAACTATTGGTTGAATTCATACCAAGTTGGGTTTATAAATTGCTAGTGACCCAGTATAGATGTGATTATATTTTGAGAAAAATAGGTCAAAGATTAAATTTTTTAAAGAATTATTTAATTTATTTATTTTTTCTCCCATTTACTTACAATGGGCAAAATTTCACGTCTATAAAAACATCAATTTTATTTCAATTTACTTCAAACGAGGCAATGGATACGCTGACATCAGCACACGCATAGACATGATGACATCAGCTGGATCGATGCCAAAATAAGCTACAATATGTGCAAGGGGCGGGGTTTGTTGTGATTGGCACCAGTTGTTGCATTTTGCACATTCATCCCATGGGCTGGATTGGTCCCTTTGGTGGGTCAGTTTTGGTCCACGGGCCTGAGTTAGACCATCAAAATGCTAAACCTCCCTCTTCAAAACAGATTAAAGATTCTGTAGGCAGCTGCAACTGCATAAGACTTAAATTTATGGACCTCAGTGATTTATGTAATCACATAAACACATAAATCATATGTATATTTCTATTTATACTGAGGATGGATGGAGTGAAGGTAGTTTAAAGATGATTCACTAACCTCACATTATGTCGTCTAAACTTTGTTGTGTGATTGCTCTGGGAATTTGCCTGATAAGATTTTTGTTTCAAACTGCATTTATTTCTTTCAAATGTGATTTATGGTCTAATAAATAACGTTGTGATACTTTGGTCTTTTTTCTGGTACGCAGCAGTATATCTCTCCCCATCTTCACACTTCTTTTCCTGTCTCTTCTTTTGTTTTATTGTTAGTGCTCAGATTTCTCCCTCTGGGAGTCTAGCGCTCTCACTCCGTCTCCCTCCTGCCTCCTTTTCTTCACCCAAAAAAGCCCAACTGTAACAACAGTGGTCTCCAAACAACCAGGGGATTCCAGACGACTGACCTCAGCGCTGTGTGTCCACCGCTGAGATACTAATATTTACCCCTATCGCATTCGGCTCAGCAGTCAGGGCCTCCCCACCATGAGAAACACTCCACCGACCAGCCTGGGCTTGACTCGAATGCCCCCAGAAAACAAAACTGACCCTAATACACACATTAACGTTCATATCTGAGGAAAACCTGCAAAGTGGTATTAAGACAGCTAATGTAATGCTTCAAAGAGCTGGGATCTGTTTCATGTGAAGGGGTTTAACTGCTGCTGTGTTTTGTTCCTCAGTGAGATGGTGAGATGGATTACAAGGTCAACTGGTGAACTGGTTCAGCACAGGCACTGGTATCGGCACTGGAGCACATGATGATGGAGAATACAGGGTTCCTACAGGTTCCTACAAGTTACATTTAAGGCTTTTTAAGACAATGCAGAATAGAATTTAATGTCTATTTCATGGCCATACTGGCAAACATTTGTGACCTCTAGAATTCAAGAAAATTGATTTATTTACTCCAGCGCCTTGATTCCTACTGTTTTGAGTTATTTCTCACTGGGGGCTGCAAAGTTAGCGATAACACAGGATTACAAAAAAAATGTTTTTTGCAAGTTGTCTAGGTTTTTTCAACTGAATTCGGACCATTTTGCACCGCTAAATCCAAAAATGACATCTGTTTTTCTCAATCAGGTCAGGTTTTTTTGCTAATTTGATTTTGAAAAATTTCATCTTCTCATAAAATTGATTACATTTTTGTGACTCTATCAGTTCATTTTTTTTTTATATAGTTCTCACCCAACATAGGTTTTAAGAGAAAAAAAAAATCATTTGATCACTTGATTCCTGTTAGGTACAATGGTGTATTCACCACAGATGTAGCAGAATACGTCAGGCTTATTTTTGTAAGATCTTCTAGTCGAAGCCATTTCATTCACCTGTAATATTAACCCTTTCATGCGTACTGGTCACTCCAGTGGACAGTTCTTCTCCAGCTGTTCTCTGGTTTATTCATGGGTTTTGTTGTTTTAGTTCCATATCAGCCAAAACAGTGGACACTTATGCACCATCCCATACACTGACATTCATACTATTAACTTTATGCTCTTGATAAACCTGATCTGCAGTAACATGATCGAGTGTAAATCAGTTGCTAGTTGTTATTAGACTGAAATTAACAGTTTTCTTAAACAAAAAGTTTTTTTTTCAATATTATCTCCATGAAGTGAGCAAGAACTAGTCTTAGAGTATGATAAAAGATGAGAAAACATCAGATAAGCTACATTAAAAATGCTTTTGTTTCAGTTTTCACACAGTATATCACTTTGATATTGTGTTTTAAATACATGTTTCTTTGCTTCAAAAATGAAACACATGGTGTCCAAATGAGTGGAAATTTTTGTAACTGTGAAAAATAGGTTAATTAAGAAAAAAAAAATCATTCTCATTGTTTTTTTCATGCCTAAAGAGGAATAAAAACAGTCAGGAAAATAATCTTGACTAAGGTTTTCATAATTCGTGCATCAAAGGGTTAAAAAAAACATTAATCATAAATTGGCAAAAGTAAAATCTTCAGAACTCGTTTATTGCAAGAAATATGAAAGAATTTTGTATCATATGATGTGAACATGCCCATAAATGTAAGCAAAAATGTTAAAAAGCCAATATGTAGCATAGTTCAGAAAGTTGACCTGATTGAGCAAAATTAATGTGATTTTTGGATTCAGCACACCAAAATTATCCTAAATCAGCTCAAAAAACTTCAACAATAAATTTGTTGTTGACCAGTGTAATCAGTTCCTAATTTCAATATAAATTGTTGGGTTGGAACGGGCGGAACTGAGTCGACTAATGTTACTGTCTTTGCAGCTCGGACACATTTATCCCTGTAAATTACAGGTATCCAACACTCAGCCCGGGGGCCAAATCCGGCCTGCTAAAGGGTCCAATCCAGCCCCTGGGATGAATTTGTGAAATGTAAAATCTACACTGACAATATTAACAATCAAGGATGTTCAATCTAAAGTGGGTCAGACCAGTAAAATATTATCATAAGCTATAAATAATGAAAAAAAGCTAATTTTTTTCTTTTTGTTTTAGTGTCAAAAAAGTAAAATTACACAAAAATGTGTACATTAACAGACTGGCTTTTCACAAAAAATATGAACAACCTAAAATGTCTTAAGAGAAGTATGTAGTATTTTAACAATATTCTGCCTATTATCAAATATTTTGTGTATTTGTAGATCCACTGTGATCTGTACGTTGTGATGCACATGTATAAATGATAAACTGAGGTGTAATATTGTTAAAATTACACTTATTTTTCTTCAGAATTTTCAGGTTGTTCATATTTGTTCATGTTACGTTCAAGTACGGTTTGTAGATGTAAACATTTTAGTGACGGAATTTTACTTTTTTCACTCAAAAACATAGAGGAAACTTTAGAGTTGATATTATTTCTAAGTTCTTATCCTATTATTTACATTATTTATTTTACTGATCCGGCCCACTTTATTTCATATGAGGCTATATGTGGCCCCTGAACTAAAGTGAGTTTGACAACCCTGCTGTAAAGCCTGAAACAATTAAATTATTGACAGAAAATTCCAGTTCTTTGAAACTGGAGCCTTTATTGGTCCTTCTGAACAAACCCAAAAAAAAGTATTTTCAAATATTAATTTCCATGTATGAGTTTCAATTTTGTATCGTATTTGATACATTGGGTCTAAAGACACATTTTGAGGTAACAGCGTGCACATTCAAAGCATTTTGCCGAGTTTATATCGAGCAAAACATCTGATGTAACTTCTCCCTCTTCACTTTGATGTCGAGAGGTTGGATGTGAAATCAGAGTTTGACCCTTCATAATTCCACATGTAGCTGCGATTGAATTTAGTTTTACAAGTTTTAGAGCAAAGACAACTTCAAAACGTGAGTGAGAAACAAATATTAACCACGTATGGAAACTTTAACAACATATAAAATGCATCGTCATATAAGAGGAAGTTGGAGTTCCATTTGTGGACATGTTTTTCTAACCCTGTAAAGTCTGAACCATTAAATCAGCGACAGAAAATTCCAGTTTTTTGAAACCGGAGCCTTCTGAACAACCAAAATAAATGTTTTTCCAAATGTCAGTTTCCACATATGAGTTTCAATTTTGTGTCATATTTGATACATCGGGTCTCAATGCTCAAATATTATTATTTTTGAACAAACACAAACATAATATAACACAAACACGTCTAACAAATTGGTAATTCCTTTTCTAAATTGTCAAAGTTCTTCCTCCTTCCTCATTAATGACAGTCTTGTAGTGTCACTGGAAAGGCCTCTGGTGAGTGAATCCCTCCCCCCAGTGGATTATCTGTGTATTGTATGTATCTAATTGTAGACATCAGGTTTTTCAAGACAAAAAATATCACACTGATCATGTAGAGGGCGTTAAAACTAATAGATCAAATATGTCCCAAATAAATTTTTCCTCTAGATTTAACCTATTTTAAATGATCTATCACCATTTATTATAATATTATCCTCTGTATTTTGCATTTTTTCAGTGCAAATCATGCATTTTACTATATTTCATTTACTGATCATGTAGATGTAAGCTATTGTCGTCATGCAGCGTCTCCATCGTCGTCTGTTACAAAAATTTCAATCGTCTTCTCCGAAACTACAATTCCGATTGACTTCAAACTTGGTATACAGCTTCTTTATGATGATGTCAACAAAAGTTAGTGAAATTATTTGGATCCGGATCTGATTCTGGAGTTGGTGCGACTTTGAAAAATGTTCCCATTATAACAGATAGGAAGTGGATTGATCCAATAAATCAGTAAGTATCAATGATATCAAGTTGGAATTTGAATTTTTTACAGATCTGATTGGAATATGACCAAAACATGGACTATTTCTTTAATAGAATAAATACACAGAACTGGGTGATAATAAATGGCATCTGGATACATTTCCCAAAGCTTTGAATTTGGCCGTTAAGCTACAGGGCCATTGGTCTGATTTTTTTCAAGTATAAACATATATGTATATAGAGAAACATATACGCATGCATACAAAAACAACTAATGTAAGAGCACTAATTAGAGTTTGGAAAAAAATTTTTGAATTAAATATATAATGAAATAAACAAATTGCAACCCCCCACCCCCACCCCAGCTCATCCTGATGAGTATAAAGTAGGGATGCACCGATACCACTTTTTTCCAGACAGAGTACGAGTACTTACATTTGAGTACTTGCCGATACCGAGTACTGATACGAGTACTTAATAATCCCATTCCAGTTCTTAGTTCCTTTTGTAAATGTGCTTTACTGTTGTTGTCATTAGTCTGACTGGAACAAAGTGCTGCTACTGACATTTAATGTGTTGGAATGAGCGTTTCTCAATTAATCCACCAGGGGGCGCCGCTCTGAATTAACCATACTGGACAAATACCACAAAGAGTAAAGTTTTTTGAGAAGAAGAAGAAGAACGTCAGTAATAACAAACATGGAGACGACAGAGGTAACACTAATGTGACTCTAATATTGCAGCGTTTTCACTGGTAAGGTTTAACAGCTTAGCTTCAGCAGGAAGAGAAAAGAGAAATGAGTGATAAGTTTCGTTTTCACTTCCGCTGGCGGCGGTCCGCACCGCTCCGTACTCCCGGTGGTATTCTCTGTCTCCACCAGCACCTGGAAAATGGATGGAATGTACACAGAGGACAGACAGAACACTCCGTCTGTATCTGTCTGCCTTTAATGTTACTTGCAGTCAGCGTTACTTTTATCACCGTCGCTTATTTTGAAAAATCTCCACACTCTTCACACTCCACACACATTATTCCACCGCCTTGTACCTGCTGCACTGAACTGTGAATGTCACACGGCCGGAAGTGGTATCGGTGCATTTGTATCGGATTACTTTTACGAGTACGAGTACACACACTGAGTATCGGAGCCGATGCCCGATACTGGTATCGATATCGGAGCAACCCTAGTACAAAATAATGGTTTCTTACGTATTCTAAAGTACAACCACAACAGGCACACATTCAGTCGGGCAGTACCTCTAAATTTGTTGCCATTTGTGGAAAAATTTGTCGGTACATCCTCTGAATGTGAATTTCATTTTCTCAAGTTTTAGAAAAGTACGTTTTTATTTTTTTTTTATCAATCACTAGAAATTCCAGGCGACCCCAACGGTTCAAACCCACTGTACTAAACTCACTTACAGTCGGACTAAATCCACTGATGACCTGGTAGTGTACATTACAGTGCTTTAAATTTCACACTGATGAATGGGGTTTTACTGCTGAGGTATTGACTCCCTGTCTGCTCAGGTTTTCCTGCCGGTGCATGAGCTGTGACTGCGTTTTATTGTCTGCCTCTTAAACTTTTTTTTTTTTTTTTTTTTTACAAGCTTATGGTACCAAAGAAAGTCCTAAAAGATTAGATTTCTCAGATGTGCGTGAATTAGATAAATCACAGCGCTCTGTAAAAACACCACCAAGGGTCTGAGTACACAATGTATTCCTTTTCAAAGCACCCACTGCAGTAGTTTGTATTTGACACTGATCAAGCATAATCATCGGCCGATCAGGGGTTTGTGTGAGAGCGCCAGTGTGTGTTTGAGGAACACACACACACACACACAAAGAGCATCTCCCCCTCTATCTTCCCAGTGCAAGTAGAGCTAACCACTCCAGGGAGCTGGAGACTCAATTAATGACATACATACAGCACTTGCAAGATGTCAGGAAGAAAGAAAGCACACAACTGCACATATGCACATTAAAGGCTGTTCTATATGTCTGATGTACTGTATGTGTGCAGCGCGTGTGCTGTGCATACAGTAGGCTAGCGTATGTAGGCTAAGGCCGGCCTCTGGGAATTACTGTGTGGGTCTCTACATTATCCGCCTTGGAGCCTTCATGTTTCCAACACACTGCAGCTGACTGGAACCTGTTTTCTACCAAACACTGTTACTCTGCATGACACTGAACCCACCGTCTACTGTTCAAACAGGGAGAAATGAGTCACAAATGTTCTGCACTTTATTATTGCATTTGCTGCTGTCAGCTGAGAAATGTCTCCACAGTGGGATCAATATCTTATCTTATCTTATCTTATCTTTATGATGGCGTATTAGGGCCACATAAGAAGAAAAAAGCACTTGTCACAATAAGAATAAAGTAAATAAAATATAATAAAAATAAAATATTGTGAGTCAAATACAAAAACAGTCCTAATTTTATGATTTTTTTTTTTTTTTAAACTACTACTTTATTCTCATGTTATGGCTTTATTCTCAAAATATTACGACTTCATTCTCCTTGTAAGTTCTCAAGTGTTTTTATTTTATGTGGCTCTAATACGGCATCATAAATCTTATCTTATCTTATCTTAACAACAGTGTATTAGGGCCACATAAGGAAATAAAAGCACTTGTCACAATAAGAATAAAGTAAATAAAATATAATAAAAATAAAATATTGAGATTCGAATACAAAAACAGTCCTAATTTTATGAGTTTTTTTTTTTTTTTTTTTTTTTTTTAAACTACTACTTCATTCTCATGTTACGGCTTTATTCTCAAAATATTACGACTTTATTCTCCTAGTTAGTTTTCAAGTGGTTTTATTTTCTTATGTGGCCCTAATACGGCATCATAAATCTTATCTTATCTTATCTTATCTTTATGATGGCGTATTAAGGCCACATAAGAAGATAAAAGCACTTGTCACAATAAGAATAAAGTAAATAAAATATAATAAAAAATACAATATTGAGAGTCGAATACAAAAACAGTCCTAATTTTGTGAGTTTTATTTTAAACTACTACTTTATTCTCATGTTATGGCTTTATTCTCAAAATATTACGACTTCATTCTCCTACTTAGTTCTCAAGTGTTTTTATTTTCTTATGTGGCCCTAATACGGCATCATAAATCTTACCTTATCTTATCTTATCTTTTCTTATCTTTATGATGGTGTATTAGAGCCACATAAGAAGATAAAAGCACTTGTCATAATAAGAATAAAGTAAATAAAATATAATAAAAAATAAAATATTGAGATTCGAATACAAAAACAGTCCTAATTTTATGAGTTTTTTTAAAACTACTTCATTCTCATGTTATGGCTTTATTCTCAAAATATTATGACTTTACTCTCCTAGTTAGTTCTCAAGTGGTTTTATTTTCTTATGTGGCCCTAATATGGCATCATAAATCTTATCTTATCTTAACGACAGTGTATTAGGGCCACATAAGAAAATAAAAACACTTGTCACAATGACAATAAAGTTGTAAAATATCACGATAACACCTGTAATTTTATGAGAATAAAGTCGAATACAAAAAGAGTCATAATTTTAGTTTTATTTTGTTTTTTTTTAAAGTATGACTTTATTCTCATAATGTTACGGCTTTATTCTCAGTTACAAGTGATTTTATTTTCTATGTGGCCCTAATATGCCATCATAAATCGTATCTTATCTTTATGATGTCGTATTAGGGCCACATAAGAAAATATAAGCACTTTCCACAATAAGAATAACGTGAATAAAATATAACAAAAATAAAATATTGAGATAAAACCTGTAATTTTATGAGAATAAAGTCAAATACAAAAACAGTCCTAATTTTATGAGTTGTTTTTTTTTAAACTACTACTTTATTCTGATGTTATAGCTTCATTCTCAAAACATTACGACTTTATTCTCCTAGTTAGTTCTCAAGTGTTTTTATTACCTCTGCCAGGGGGTATTGTGATCGCTTTGCTTTGTGTGTTTGCGTGCGTGTGTGTTTGTTTGTTTGTTTGTTAGCAAGATAACTCAAAAAGTTATGGACGGATTTTCATGACATTTTCAGGAAATGTTGATACTGGCACAATTTTGGTGGTGATCGGGGGGGGGGGGGGGGGGGGGGATCTGTCTTGGTGGAGGTCTGCGCTCTCTGAGTGCTTTTCGAGAAAAGGCTGAGACCCCTGCCAAGGCCAATCAGTGGGCCCCCACCCCCACCCCCACCCCCCACCACACCAAAATTTAATAATTTCTTCCTTGTCCCAGTATCAACATTTCCTGAAAATTTCATGAAAATCCATCCATAACTTTTTGAGTTATGTTGCTAGCAAACAAACATACAAACAAACACGGGGGGTGTTATCTTGTAAAATATCGAGATAAAACCTGTAATTACATGAGAATAAAGTCGAATACAAAAAAGACTGACTGCAGGACAAATCTACCTACGTGTATGAAAAAAGTAACCTGAACCATTCTTAATATTCAGTAAAACTCCTACCTTTATTGTTGCTCAAGGGGCCTCAGGTCATGGACTGTGGCTGGAAAGGAACAAAATAGTATTATATGGTATATTATATTTGAATATACAGATGGGTATATTTATGTGGGGTGGGTTTAGGGCAAGTGTTCTGTAATATTTTTTAAATGTCCTTCAATTAAATAAAAGTTAAAAAAAAAAAGGAAAGGAACAAAAAACAAAGTGATGATATGTAAATTACACTGTTTTATTAGGATTAACACCAACTTTTTTACACATTAATTAGGAGTGAAAGTTTTGTAAGTGATGTTAACCCCACCTCCCCGAAGTGGAGGCAAGGGGTTTTGTTTCTGGTTCGGTTTGTTTGTTTGTTTGTTTGTTTATCACTCTAGCAGCAAAACTTTTGGTTGAATTCATACCAAATTGGGTTTATAGATTGCCAGTGGCACAGAATAGATGTGGTTACATTTTGGGAAAAGGAGGCCAAAGCTGACATTTTTTAGGAATTTTTTAAAAATCTTTGTTTTTTTCTCCATTTACTTATAATGGGCAAAATTTCAAATGTCTATAAAAACATCAATTTTGGCACATATATATATAGAGGCAATTGATATGCTGACATCATCACACGCATTGACATGATGACATCAGCTGGATCGATGCCAAAATAAGCTACAATACATGCGAGGGGCGGGGCTTGTTGTGCCTGGAAACACTTGTTTTATTTATTTTTTTCACAAATAAATACAGATATCAGGCGAGAACACATGATTATGGTAAATAAATCCTTAAATAAAGGGCCTCACCTCCTCGCTCGGCTGCAGCTGAACGGCCACCACTTGGAGGAGGACGGTGGCTGCTCCCACATCCTGGGGGTCAGAGGTCATTCCAGTTCTCCTGGTGAAAGGTGAGAGAACCAGTGCACGGGTCAGTGGTGCTGAAATCTCATTTAGGAGATTGACCCCCCGGGGGCCGGCCGGAGTCGCTCTGGCGCTCGGAGATGTCGTCACGTAAGGGATGATGTATAGGTTTGAGTCCGGACGCAACACACACACACTCACACACACACACTCACACACACATACACACTTAGGTCGCCAGGCGCTGATGCACAGGCCTTTGGAGCATGGCAGCGTGGCAACACATCTTTCATCAGATAAGATGAAACTTTAAATGAGCCTTGAGTGGAAACAGAGACGTTACAGCCGCAAATAATAACCGTGGAAAGAAAACTAATGTATAGATAAGAGCGGAAGCAGAAGGGGTCAGGATCATACACAGCTGATCATTTCAGCACTGATACAGGTTAAGTACAAACGTATAGGTCACAGGATGAAAAGGTCGGGGTTGTTGTAGAACACCAGCGTAGCTTATCAGCAGTGGATTCAATACGGAGACGGAAAATACAGCCGTTCACACAAGACGTGTGTGTTCCAGGTAGTATGAAGGAGATTTATACGCAAGTTAAGGAGTTAGTTCAAGAGTCCCAGTGTAGTTTTACTGCAATATACTCTGTTTTAGGACTATTTTGTTCTGTTCACTATAATGTAAATATACAGTATGTACTCGTTACTTTAGTTTAAATCCGAATACTTTAATAATCACAGTTTTTTTGTTTGTGTGTTGTGTCGAAGTATAAGAAAAAGTAGCAGGAACAAAAAAAACACATCAAGCTCTAAATCACAGGTGTCAAACATGCGGCCCAGGGGCCAACTCTGGCCCGCCAAAGGTTCCATTCCGGCCCACGAGATGAAAGTGCAAAAATGAACCTGAACAGTCCAGGTTGTCCAAATCACTTTGGTTCAGGTTCCGCATACAGACCAATGAGAACTTAAGCAAAAATAACAACACAATCACCCATAAATAATGACGACAAATTTTGTTTGTGGAAAAATTATGTGGAAAAAATTTAAGTGGAAAAAAAAAACAAAAAACATTACACTGTGAAAATATTTACATTTACAAAACTATTCTTTCACAATAAAATGCAATTAAGTACATAGATAAAAACAAAGATGAACAACCCGAAATGTGCAATTTTAACAATATTCTGCCTGTTACTAAATGTTTTGTGCATTTATGGATCCACTGTGATCTGGAGTTGTGTTAATAATAAGAGATGTAATATTGTAGAAATTGTTCAAATTTTAGTTCCAAACTCCAAAATTTTAACAATATTCTGCCTGTTACCAAATGTTTATGTAGCATTGTGTGTAAATGCACATGTATAAATAGTAAGTAATAATATTGTTAAAATTGCACTAATTTTTCAAATGAAATTTCAGTTTTCTCAGGTTATTCACATCTTTTTTTGTAAAATGTAAATATTTTCATAATTTAACTGGGGTTTTTTTGTCCTAAAACAAAAGAAAGAAAATTGGATTTGTCATTATTTATAGGCTGTTAAGTCATTATTTTACTGGTCTGGCCCGCTTGAGATCAAATTGGGCTAAATATGGCCCCTGAACCAAAATGAGTTTGACACCCCTGTTCTAAATAAATACATATATAGCTCTGAATATATATGTATCAAATATACATATTAAAACAGCAATGTCTACAGTATGTACTAGACAAATCGATCTAATATCAATATAAGTCAAATAAATATACTTAAATAAGGGTAGTTAATGGATTTAAGGGGATTTATCCATTTTCCATCATAATAGTCGATATCATGTACGACAAATGAAACAAGACAAAGCAAGTAATGACGACTGGATCGTGGTGAAGACATGTTCAGTAATGTTTTAGAGTTCTGCCACTGATACCGGATGCGTTTCTATAAACAATGTCTTATGCACATTTACAAATTCACATTAGAAACTGTTAGCAGAAACGCCAGAATTCTTCAAAAAAAAGTTTCACTCATTTGAGGTGTTAAAAATCTCTGATCCATTTCCATGTATTGAATGAATTTATTTCGAATGAATGTGTTTAAAACTGAGAAAAAAATAAAAAAATAAAAATGAATACATTGAAAATAATAATAAAATTAATAATAATATAAGCATCAAATCTTAGCATGAACACAAATTTGAAAGAGGAGTGAGCAGAAGTATGCACTTTAAAAAAAAAAAAAATCCCACCCCTTTCTACTCACTATGGTTTATTTTTCCTATATACTACATAAATATCCATATGAATAAACATATATACTACATCCATACAAATATATACAACATTTATATTCTACATAAATATTCATATTAATAAACATTTATACTACATCCATACAAACATATAAAACATTTATATACTACATAAATATCCGTATCAATTTATATCCCATATGTTTTAATCCCTCATCTTCCATATACATATTTAGAAATATTTTTTTTATACTTCTTTTTAAATATATTTATGTTTGTACTTTGCTTTATCTCTTGCTCCAGACTATTGAAACACAAATAATTCACATTTTGTGTTTTTTGTTGTTGTTTTTTTTTGCTGTAACTTTTCCAAAGTTCATTTACATGATAGTCGATAGTAACAGTTATTTAGGATGGATTTACACAGTGGAGTTCAGTTCAGGTTGAGGATGGTTTAATAGTGTTGACGTTACATGAACATGACTTCAGGTTGGGTTCACTTCGCACATAAACAGTGACTGTAAATGTCTTTCAAAGCTCGACTGATGACTTTTATACTGGGAGGACAGTTCAGAGCCCAGACTTAGACACTTTTACTGCAGGAACGACTGTGAATCACCGCGTCTATCGCTTGAAGTTAACATTCATCATGTCTGTGGACGACTGACTGATACTAAGAGGATGAATGCGACAAAACCATATATTATTAGGAAGTTTAGATTCTCCACAACTGAGTTTACTTTACAGTGTTCCTTAGCACCGACATATTAGTAAAAGAATCACCTGGATAGAAATCAAAGTCAATAAACGTCCATGGTGTGTTTTTTTTTTTGTTTTGTTTTGTTTTTTTTTCGGTTCCGACAAATCTCTGCAACTTGTCTTTTTCTGGTCGGCGTTGGGTTGCGTTTCTTTCCTCTCCTGTGCCTTGCCTTCTGTCAGTCTCATGCGTCAGGGCCACCACATGCTACATGCCATTTGTGTTACTTTCTTGAGTTATTGTGAGTATGGATGTTGCGATGAACAGAAGGGAACAAAGACAATGAGATAAACCCCTCATTGATCTCCGTATCCACAACATCTGCCTGGAACCTGAGGGGGGTTCGGAGGCTCCGAGGGGCTGCACCCGGTTTGATGCACGAGCAGCAGAACTCAGGTAGATTTTCAGATTCGACATGTATTATATCAGTAACGGCTCATTTTTAAGCTAACTGTCAAAGATTTAAGCCAATTCTTAGTATATAACATTATTACATATTAGCTCTTTATTCATTGCAGTGCTTTAAACAGTTTTGTCCTAATCACTTTATGTTAATAGTAAGTTGGGAAGGGTGGGAGGGAGGGGATTTGGTTGGTTAAACTAAGAAAACTATTCAAGACACTGTATCTAAAATGTATTACAAATTGTTTTTCCTTTCTTGAATAAAATATATACAGGGTGGGGAAGCAAAATTTACAATATCTTGAGGCAGGGATTAAAAGACAGTGTATGACCAATTAGTTTATTGAAAGTCATGAGAATTCATTTGCCACAAGAAAATTGACATAATAGAAAATGTTTTTATTCTATGTGTCCTCCTTCTTTCTCAATAACTGCCTTCACACGCTTCCTGAAACTTGCGCAAGTGTTCCTCAAATATTGGGGTGACAACTTCTCCCATTCTTCTTTAATAGTATCTTCCAGACTTTCTGGTAATAGTTTTGCTCATAGTCATTCTCTTCTTTCCATTATAAACAGTCTTTATGGACACTTCAACTATTTTTGAAATCTCCTTTGGTGTGACGAGTGCATTCAGCAAATCACACACTCTTTGACGTTTGCTTTCCTGATTACTCATATGGGCAAAAGTTTCTGAAAAGGTATGGATAATAGTGTTAGGTATGATTATGACATCAATATATGTTTGGTTTCAAAACAATTGACGTAGTGTCTGCTGAGAAAAAACAACTAAATGTTCATTGTAAATTTTGCTTCCCCACCTTGTAAACTTGAAATTGTTCCTGGTCACTTGTTAAGTATAAGCTGTAATTAATAATAAAGTTGTCCCCCGAAGAGGGGGGGTGGTGGTGGTGGGTCAAAAAAAAAAAAAAGTTTTTTCAACATTTAGTAAATATCGGTAAAGTTGGAAAAGCGACTACTGTTGAATGTGTGCCATAATAATAAGTGTTGTCAAATGTTTGTACTTTGTCCCAGACAGAGACACTGTGGACGTTACATCTGTCTTTATAACACTCAACCATGAAGCATCCACTCAAGACTCATTCTGCTCCAACAATAGCAGGAAATAACCCACGATCCATTGCAGCCACAACAAAGGCCGAGCTTTGAATGCGAACAATGACGGAGTCTCGGGCCAACGTTTCACAACCACTTGGCAGCTTTACTGTATCCAAGCAACAAGGGTCACGCCCCGTTTTTTTTTTTTTTTTTTCTGACTGTGTCAAAAGTTATTCTGGGAAATGTAGGAAAGCGAGACGGGGACGGCTTTGAGAGGAAGCGGCTGCGGCAGAAATGGAAGTTAAAGCGTTTCATTACAGGAATGCATCGCAATTACGGATTGATGATATCTGGGAGTGTAACCGTATACAAGGGAGGAGTGTTCTTTTAACTGGCAGCTGGTGGAGTTTTGCGGTGCAGCTGTTATTAAATAAATGTCCCATCTTGAGCTCCGTATCAGGATGGAGTGGAGATCAAACGTGAGGGGGCCCGCTTGAAACCTGGCTTAATTATAATAGGAGGAGAGCCCAAGTTCAAATATTTATCAAATAGTAATCCCGACGCTGTATCTGTTTCACACGAGGCCCGCGTTCCGACCGACCTGACAGTTTCCCTTACGTCCGAGGCGATGGACGGGAGCACGTTCAGCCCGAGCGCCGCCACATGTGGGGCTGATTAGGAGGGGGCCGAGTGTTTACGGCGGGCCCAGATGTCTGCTGTTTAACATGGCACGGGCCGAGCGCTGAGTTTTGACAGCTCGCGGTTTCGGCCCTAACCTACACTTTTGGGTTGTCGGGCCGCTGAGGCGAAATGTCAAACACGCAGATAAGGGCCAAGTAAATGTGATTACGGCAATTCGGTTTTCTCCGCCGCTCGGCCAATCTGTCCAAAATCGGTCAACACCTCGGCTGTGTTTGGACGGAGAGATCCAAGGCTGCGGGGGCTTCCTGAAAACCACCCACTGGTTCAAGTAAAAGAGATGGATGGATGAATAAATAGATGACTAAGAGTGTGAAAAGAAGGAGAGGAGGGGGGAAATGAGGACTCGAGCTATTGAGGAAGTCAAGGAAAGAATGGGATGAATGGGAGCGATGAATGAATGAAGTGAAGAAGGAATGGATGCATGAACGAGTGGAGGAATGAACAGATAAGACTGAAGACAGATGGAAGAGTAAAGATCTTTTTGTCGTCTGCTCACTCGGTTTATTCACACACCTCATGGACAACCCAAGGTTATAATCGAAAACTAACGAAATGACCAAAACTGGAATTGCAAAAACATTTTCGTTAACTGAAATAAATAAAAACTATAATTAAAAGGAAACAAAAAATGATAACTAACTGAAACTGTACTGTGTGCTTACAAAACTAACTAAAACATAAAAATAATAGATAAAATTCCCTTCGTTTTCGCCTTTGTCAATGTCGGATTGATACGAAATCGATTTATTTCCCTCAAGCAATTTTAGCTGCTGGCACCATGTGATATTTAACGCTCCGTCACTTCTGGTTCCTACTCTACCTGGAAACATGGAGACTAAAGTCGGGAGAAAACGGACTCCTGTCTGGGATTTATTTGAATATGACGGCAAAGAAGATGAAAGATATAAAGAAACTAAAACTAAATTAAAACTAAACATTTAGACAACAACGAAAACTAATAAAAACTATCAAACCTGCTCTAAAAACTACTTAAAACTAACTGAATTAGAGAAAAAAAAGTCAAAACTAAATAAAACTAAACTATAATGAAAAATCCAAAACTATTAGAACCTTGGTACAACCTCAACCTGTTGTCTGTTCTGTCTTGCTGATGTGCCCTTGAGCAAGGCACCTAACCCCTCATTCGCTCACCAGGCCCCCGCTGCTCATAGTTCATGTTCTACAGATGGGTTAAAAGCCGAGGATGAATTTGTGTGTGGTTAAAAAAAAAAATTTAAAAAAAAAAAAAAAAGTACTTTATAGTGACAATAAAGGATCTTAATCTTTAATCTTTCTTCCTCCTTGCTCATTTTTTCTTAATTGCACAACGTAACTTAAATGTTTATACAGTTTTTGTTTTTGTTTTTTTAAAAGATTTTTATTCAAAGTTTATTTATAGAGCACTTTACAACAACATAAAGCAGACCAAAGTGCTTTACATCGAAAAGCATGATGAAATTATATTTAATTATTTGTATTTGTATTTTTTTTTTACTTATTTAAACTCTGTTTTAGTGTTGTTTTTTTGTGCTTGTTTACATAGTTTGAAAAAAAAAACTGTAAAATTCCTTGTATTATTTTGAAGATACTTGGTGAATAAAGGCGATTCTGATTGGTTTAGCATATCTGATTTTTACACAGGCTGCTCATTGTCCTCCATTTGTTTTAGTACATAATGCAGGGTGTTTGTAAAGCACTTTGAATTGTCTTGTACATGAAATGTGCTATATAAATAAACCTGCCTTGCCTAAATGTCCCATCAGAGAGATTATGAATACCGTGTTTTGACCCGTAAAATATACACTGGGTTACAAAAAAATGTTTTTTGCAAGTTGTCCAGGTTTTTTCAACTGAATTAGGACCATTTTGCACCGCTAAATCCAAAAATGACGTCTGTTTTTTTCAATCAGGTCAGGTTTTTTTGCTAATTTGATTTTGAAAAATTGGATCTTCTCACAAAATTGATTACATTTTTGCGACTTTATCATTGATTTTTTTATATAGTTCTCACCCAAAATAGGTTTTAAGAGGAAAAAAAATCATTTGATCATTTGATTCCTGTTAGGTACAATGGTGTATTCACCGCAGATGTAGCAGAATACATCAGGCTTATTTTTGCAAGATCTTCTAGTCGAAGCCATTTCATTCACCTGTAATTTTAAAAAAAACATTAATCATAAATTGGCAAAAGTAAAATCTTCAGAACTCGTTTATTGCAAGAAATATGAAAGAATTTTGTATCATATGATGTGAAAATGCCCATAAATGTAAGCAAAAATGTTAAAAAGCCAATATGTAGCATAGTTCAGAAAGTTGACCTGATTGAGCAAAATTAATGTGATTTTTGGATTCAGCACACCAAAATTATCCTAAATCAGCTCAAAAAACTTCAACAATAAATTTGTTGTTGACCAGCGATATTATTGAAAAAAAAAAGCACAAAAAAAAAATCTATATTTTAATAGTAGCAATATTAGTGGGAGACCTTCTACCATATGTTTATCACATATATGTTCATGATGGGGGTGTAGGTGCCTTGCTCCGGGGCGACAGACGAGTCGACAGCGTGTTTGCGAAAGGTAAGTTAAAAATAAAGGCCGACTCCCCTGAGCGTGTGCATCCTGTGGGGCAATCACACATTTCAGAATATGCTGCTGTCAATTTAATATTCGTGGCCCGTGGCGGGGTGAGCGATCAGGTGACTGGGGTATAAATAGGCCATCCGCCATCAGTTCATCTCAGCCCGGTCCTTGACAAGGATCAGAGTGACTGAGGACTGACTCTGATGTCACTTGAAATCAGGACAGTCGCCGCTGAGGGACCCGGGGGCCGGCGGTGAGCTCCGACGTGTCCCGGAGCCAAAGACAAGGGGGGAGGCCCGGCGAGGTTTGCATCTGTTTTTCTCTCACGTGATTGGAGGGGGTGGGGGTGGGGGGGGGGTCACCGAGGGAGGCCCCGGCGAGGTCTGGAGGTGAACGTCGAGGGGGAAGGATTTGGGCGAAGCTGCTGGAGGCAGTGCATACCTGAACAGATGTAACTGTCAGATGCTAATATACATGAGTGTTTCTGGAGGCCAAATAAACAAAGTCTGCATCAATCTAGAGGAAAACCTAGTCCCACCGGAGTGTGTTAAGGGCTAGGTAAACAGCCAGCTTCTTTTAATTCATTTTTAAGCATTATTTAACAAGGTACGTTGGAGTAGAAACATGTTTAAAGCGATGGCCTGAGGACATAAGGGGGGGTGGGGGGTGGTGGTGGAGGAGATCTACTGTTACAGCTGAAGGATATTCACTATGTTTACCCTGTTAGGATGTCTGAAAGCAAATATCACACGGCTTTAAAACCCCTCATATTCTGTTCGGAGATATCGTTACCTATTAAATGTGCCAATTAACATGCAAAAGGCACTCTATGCGCTGTGTGTTTTTTCTCAGATTACTCTGGTTAAAGTGGAAAAGCCTCTTAAATTGCATTAAGATCATCAAGGGACAGTAAAAGTCTCCAGTGAAAGCCACATTTGGATTTTTTTTTTTTTTTTTTTTTTTAACAACTCCTGGGCAGGTTTCACTGCACATTTTACACACTGACCCTCTGAAGAGTTGAACTCGAATCACAGCCTCAATGCACCACGTCGCACTTTAATAATACAGTGGATTATCAAGTGGAACTTTTTCATAGAGGAAAGGATCAATTCGGGGACAGTAAAGTTGGAATCACTGATCTAATGTCTCACTTAAGTTCAGACAAAGTTCTAGCAGACAGACTAGACTGAAGAGAAAAGATTTATGGGATGGATTTTACACCACCGACCACAAGAACCTACTGATCTAAATACCTGTTGATCCACTAATTCTATCAAAACATGTAAATAATTGGTGTAAAATACAGTTTTTTATCTTTACATGGTCATCAGATATGACCCATTTGGATATTCCGAGGCTCCGTAGTTGCCATGGAAACACCATCATCTTCTACAACACTGATTCACCAGTAAAACCCATTGAGTTGGATCAATGACAGTGGATGGAGATGCAAAATGTGTAAATAAATCAATGAAATAATAAGTTACATAGAAAACTAATTCACAAATTGAACAAAAATGAAAAAAAAAAACAAAACATATATATACATATATACATATATATATATATATATATATATATATGTATATATGTATATATATGTTTTGTTTTTTTTTTTCATTTTTGTTCAATTTGTGAATTAGTTTTCTATGTAATATATTTCTATATATATATATATATATATATATATATATATATATATATATATATGTAAAGAGGCTAAAAAAAATCCGAAAAATGAGCAAAATAATTAGCAAAATGAACAAAAATAAATTAAATAACAAATAAAATGATTAAAAATGACCAAAATGAATGAAAAAAATTGGACGTTCCGAGGCTCCATAGTTACCATGGAAACACCATCATCTTCTACAACACTGATTCACCAGTAAAACCCATTGATTAATTGATTAATGGAAAAACCGACATTACGCACTTCTGTTTTTTCGACATTTACTAAATATCGGTAAAGTTTTGCGCAGATGTCCAACAGAAAAGCGACTAGTGATATACATTCTGAGGGCTTTATTTCGTAAAAACCTGTCAAATTCCAATTCTTTGCGTTTTCCTGTTATTCTCCTTGTTTTGACACTGAAAACACAACATACTCCTATACAGCAGCTTTTATACGCACATTTACCTGGAACAACGTCTCTAAAGTCACTCAACCGTAACTTTAAATGTTCCTTTTTGTCGAGGCAGAGTTCAGACCACGTTTGATTTTCTTGCCGTTTTTCTCCCCAGCTTGGCTTATAAAATTCTTAGTGCTTTCTCCATTATGCCATTCTCCTGGAATCCCTGGGAAATTCAACGCACCCTTTATAATTACTGCACCAACTGCCGGCTGACAAGGCTCATTTGCCTTCGCTGGAAGAGGTTGTCTCTTTCCTTAGGTACCTCTGTTGTGCTGATGCCCTCCCCTTGTCACTACAAATTCCCATCTTTACCTACGCAGCCGGTGGCGCCTTCAAATATGGATACATGGCCTGCTTAAGCAGAGCGCTGTCAAGACAAACAGGGATCGGGATGCTCATTGGGGGGGCAGATTTCCATGCAGATTTCTTGTGTTTGAATTAATACTGTCTGAGCGAGCACAGCCGAGGAAATACGAGGTTTGCTTTGGACGAGGCCGGGCCGCTTTCCTTCACAAACGCCGGCCCAAGACGAACAGCGGCTGCGGTTTCACGTATCTGACTCTGCGGAGAAATAATTCCTTACAGGTGAACTCAGCTAATTTGATGAGCACCCTCCGTGGAAAACATTTGTTCCACATGTTCCTCGGTGGCAGCTCATTCGTGCTGTGTGGGATATGATTTAGAAGGAACCACATCTGTCCCTGTCGTTAATGCAATATTTCATACGTTAAAAAGGCTCAAGTCCAGGATCCAGATGCGGCTCAAGACCCGATTGGAATTCGACTAAACTGCTGTTGAAGTTGAAGCATTCGGAAAATAAACGGCCATAAAACAAGCCGAAACTTATTTACGACGATCTGGCAGATACCGCCGTTATACACGTGGATGTGGTTTAACCCCGTAAGGACTATTTATGAGGGTTTCTTTATGCTGTTTTTATAATAAAGGTGTCAGAAAGTGTCTTTTTTTGGCAATTATTTTGCCACTTAGAGCTTAACTTTAAAAAAACTGGCCATTAATTGTCATTATTATATGTAATAAATGCTTAAAAAAGAGTCTTCTAGAGAAAAATAAATCAATAAATAAGAAATGACTTGAGTTTTTTATCAGATGTTACAAAAAAATCAACTTTAACTATGCATAATGACATTTTATGAGATTACTATTTTACATGTGCTCAAACATTTTTGTTTTCTTATTTTTTGTTATTTCTAGTAATTTTTAGCCTCTTATTTCACTGAGAAAAACATCCATAATCTGCTTCTTTTACAAACAGTGCATCTCTTTCTGCCCTGGCTAACACTATAGCCTATATATTTACATACGTATATAAATATACACACATTTATATATCACTTCACAGCTTTAATACAGTTACACTGGTCAAGTTTTTTGAGCTGATTTAGGATAATTTTGGTGTGCTGAATCCAAAAATCACATACATTTTGCTCAATCAGGTCAACTTTCTGAACTATGCTACATATTGGCTTTTTAACATTTTTGCTTACATTTATGGGCATTTTCACATCATGCGATACAAAATTCTTTCATATTTCTTGCAATAAACGAGTTCTGAAGATTTTACTTTTGCCAGTTTATGATTAATGGTTTTTTTAATATTACAGGTGAATGAAATGGCTTCGACTAGAAGATCTTGCAAAAATAAGCCTGATGTATTCTGCTACATCTGCGGTGAATACACCATTGTACCTAACAGGAATCCTGTTAGAAAATGATTTTTTTTTTCCTCTTAAAACCTATTTTGGGTGAGAACTATATAAAAAAATCAACTGATAAAGTCACAAAAATGTAATCAATTTTGTGAGAAGATCAAATTTTTCAAAATCAAATTAGCAAAAAAACCTGACCTGATTGAGAAAAACAGATGTCATTTTTGGATTTAGCGGTGCAAAATGGTCCTAATTCAGTTGAAAAAAACCTAGACAACTTGCAAAAACATTTTTTTGTAACCCAGTGTTATCAGTGAACTATACAAACTGGAAAAAATACATATAAAAACAATGGGAAAAAAAGGTGAAACTCAACAAAAACACAGCAAAACACGCTAACAGAACACTCCAAAACAACCGTATCACTATTATATACAATTACTTACAAGAATTCACCGCTAAAACACCGCTACCACTATTTTTTGTTATTTCTAGTCATTTTTAGCCTCTTATTTCACTGAGAAAAACATCCACGCCCTGCTTCTTTTACGAACAGTGCATCTCTTTCTGCCCTGGCTAACACTATAGCCTATATATTTACATACATATATAAATATACACACATTTATGTATTACTTTAGAGCTTTAGTACAGTTATCAGTGAACTATACGAACTGGAAAAATACAGATAAAAATAGTGGGGAAAAAAAGGTGAAACTTGACAAAAACACAGAAAAACACTCCAGTTAGCAGAACACTCCAAAACAACCCTATCACTATTATTTACAATCACTTACAAGAATTCACCACAAAAACACTGCTACAACTAGTTCTGCCACTAACAACTAATTTTCGAATGATTAATCTTTCGACTAATTTTTCAATGAAACTACTAATGTAAATGACTAATTTTGTAAAAAAAAAAAAAAAAAAAAAATCAAGTGTTTGTTATTTTGTTGTGTCCATTTTATTTCGAATACAACTCAAGGGCCAAAAGATACAATGTCACCTGTATCATGACAAATGTAAACACTTTAAATAACTTAAATATTACCAAACAAAAACTATTAAGTAGGATGATTTCTGTGTAAGAGTTTTGGTGGGGGAATGAATATGATACTCATGGATCCGTGGACCAGGGGAGGGAAGGATGGGATGAACCGAAAGAGCAGACGGAATGAACTTAAGATGTGAAAATGACATGTCAACTAATTTTCATGGTCGATTACGTCGACTAATTGCGGCAGCACTAGCTACAACCTAGCTAAAACGCTACTTTAAGTAAAAAGTAATGCAAAATATTCTGTCTCTCTCTCACCGACTGCACTCTGCTGCTCTCTGCCCCGCCCACTTTGACCCCTCCCCCTCAGCCAATGCAGGCCTCTACCATACCATGTTATATACCAATCAAAAGCTCAGAATCGCAGCTTTCCGATGCTGTTTGAATTTCGTCAATAGCACAAACGGCAAAAGGAGTTGCAGTTATTTGAACGATGGTGTCACCAGAGACACAATCGTCCTAAAGGGGTTTTAACTGTAGGTGGTTCACATACAGACATTTTGGGGCACAACAACAGCAATAGTGACCTTAAATATGCGCCGAGAATGAATGCAGTAAGGTGGAAGTGCTTTATATTGTGTTTGTGCTGTTGGCATGTCGGTGCATGTAATGGTCACCTGGGACGACCATGCAGCTGATAGTTCATACATAAAGGATGAGCAGAGCGCCTGCAAACGTAGGTGACATGTCACCGCTATCACAGGAAAATCAAAGCTTTTTGTTTTGTTGTGTTTGATATAAATCATGTATTTCTGGGTAATAGAATGGAAACATCAGGTCTGGTACAAGTAGGAGATGTCAACACTTAAAGCCTATATCTGAGGAAGACTGATTTATTCAGGAATTAAAAGGGTTTATTATGATATCTAAAAATATTCATAGGATATTAGCATTTAAAAATATACATATATTCAGAATTTGCAAACACATTTAAGGTTATTTAACTCAAATAGACACTGAATCTACTGTGACATACTGCAAATCCACTCTGCTGTAAATATGTATTTTATAGTCGTTACAGTTTTATTATTTATTATTACCATCATTTTATATTGTTTGTTTTTGCACGATCTTTATGCTGCTAATTTTTCTTGCATTTTATTTTGTTGCTGCCTTGACCATTGGATTTTGCTGTTGTGGGATCAATAAAGTCTAATCTAATCTAATCTGATAGCAATTTTATTAAAATTCTAATGTATTATTTCAATTTTACGCATGATTTCTATCGGTCACATCAGACTTCTATAAGCAAAGGGAATATAACAGCGTCTCTAATAATCTGCAACATCATCAAATACCTCTGGTGTTAGCTAGTGTTTAGCTTAGCTAGTATTTTATTTTATTTTATTTTATTCTGATTGCAATTGCTGGAAAAATATGCTGTTTAATTGATCCTTGTATTGCAACTTTGGCAATTAAGTAAAAAAAAAAACAAACAAACTGTAATTTTATTCAATATAACAGCTAACAGTGTCATTTACCCTCGACTAATGTGAACATTTAATGCTAGCTGCTGCTAATTCACTAGCATGAAACGACAGGGCATAAGAGTAAGTCAATGGATATAATACTGTTAGAAACGTCCTACAGTATATCACATGTAAACAAAACAACAGCTCCCATTATCCAAAGCGGCTTCATCAAATTACTTATTCTCTAATAATTCTCTAATAATCTGCAACATCATCAAATACCTCTGGTGTTAGCTAGTGTTTAACTTAGCTAGTATTTTATTTTATTGCTGGAAAAAGATGCTGCTTGATTGATCCTTGTATTGCAACTTTGGCAATTAAGTAAAAAAAAAAACTAATTTTATTCAATATAATAGTTAAGTGTCATTTACCCTCGACTAATGTTAGCATTTAATGCTAGCTGCTGTTAATTCATTAGATGCAACAACAGGGCATGAGCATAAGTCAGTGGATATAATATTAATGAAAACATAGTACATTATATTGCATGTTTTTTTTTTTTTTTTAATATTTTATTATTTATTTTCTTATGCTGTTTTTACCAGATTTTAATTTGTCTTTGTTTTTATGATGGTTGTATTTTGTTGTTCTTAGCCTGCTTTGCACCCTGTGTTATCACTGTTTTTACTTTATTTATTTATTTCCTTGTTTTATGATTTGTGTACGACACTTTGGCCAGCTGTAAAGTTCTTTAAGTGCTTTATAAAGTTCGTATAGTATGGTACGCAAACAAAACAACAGCTCCCATCACCAAATGACTTATTGTGATTGAGAGACCCCTAGTGGCTGAAGTAAAATACTGCGCGATTAGACGATTTAGCTTTCAGTCAAACTAAAATAGATACTAAATTAGCATGCTCAACGTCTGCAGCGGCAACAGCCTGAATATTGCATAAAAATTCTGCTTTTCTGTCACTTTTCTTTTCGACTAAATGGTAAAACCGAAGCAAATTAGTGAGATTCTTTTTTTTTTTTTTTTTTATGGGATAAATATTTGATGTAGAGACACGCTATCCCGGGTCTGTTTTGGTCCTGGTTTGACAGGACAGATGGCTCCGACAGACAGGTACAGCCTCAGAATATGTAATGTCTTTGTGCGGGCCTCCACCCATCCCTGTCGTCCCATCACAAAAATAAGGAGGTCTTCCAGTCCCGGCGTCGTCTCCGTTAACGTCGGCCCGTCTGTCTGGGCTGGAGCGAGCACATGGTTCATGCATAAATCAACAGCACGGTGATCCCAGGTTTTCCCATGATGCAGCGCCTCCGGTGATCTGGCTACCGGAGCCGTGCCATTACGCCAGTCGCAGCTAAACAAATATGATACCGCACCACTTTGTGTCACAGTTTTTTACATTCAACAGAGGTCGCATGAAAAAGCGGGGGAACCTTTTTCGCCCATCTGCCAGCTAAAAAGGTGGGCGAGTCTCACGGGAGGCCAGCAGACAGAGGGAGAAAGAGAGGAAGTGAGGATGGAAGCCATTACAGCTGTGTCTGACGCTCACATATTCAACACGCACGATCCCTGTGGCCGCTTCAAATATTTACTGTCTTACCTGTGTTTCCCAAACGCTAAATCACACGACACGACTTCAATCTATAAAATATGATGCTTTCCACAAGAGCGGAGTCATGAGGGGAGTGTGAGCCAAGGTTATGCACTGGTGCACTTACCTTGTATCATACACAACCTCATATAACGCAGAAAGTACAGATGTTCAACTCAAAGGCATGTAGCAGCTCAACAGGCTATTGGATATGGACAAAAGTATGTGGACAGGTTGAATTCAGGTGAAAACACAGGTCTGGGATACAAAATAATAATGACAAATATAATACAGCTTAATATTGGGATAAATATCATTGCATTGGTTAGTTTGGTTGAAAGTTTTTTTTTTAAATATTGACTTTTTTTAAAAAAATTCATGTCCCATTAAACTTCAAGGAAATATTAATGTTATAAATTATATGGACAAAGGTATGTGGACAGGTTGAATTCGGGTGTTTCTTTTCTAACAGGGGTCTGGGATACAAAACAACAACAAATGTCATTATACAGTTTTGTATTGGGATAAATGTCATTGCATTGATTAGTTTGATTTAAATTGTTATCTTTGCTTCCAAAATGCCTCAAAGAAGGTTTTTACTTATTTTTTCTCAACATTGTTTTGTTTTTTTCATCCATGACTTTGATTTTAAATGTTCTACCTCTAAAATTCTACAAATATTTTTCATGCTCTGACTGTAAATAATAATTTTCTACCACATGGAAGAAAAAATTCCCATTAAACTTTAGGGTTTTTCACAATTTTATCTATCTATCTATCTATCTATCTATCTATCTATCTATCTACTTATTTATTTATTTATTTATTTTATGCATGACTATGATTTTAAATGGTCAACCTTTAAGGAAATATTGATGTTTTCATCTCAACACATCATGAACAGCTGTAGACATGATGTGTCCCAATATTTATGCCCATATAGTTTATAAACATTAATATGTCCTTAAAGTTTAATGGTAGATTTTTCTTCCTCAGTGAGATGTGAAGAAAGTAGATGGTTAGTTGTGGTAGAAAAGCATTATTTACAGTCAGAGCATGAAACTTTTTTTTTTAAAGAAATTTAGAGATAGAACATTTAAAATCAGTCATGGATAAAAATTTCTATCCAATGTTTATATCCACAACTACAAATGACTAAGGAAACATTGGCGTTTTTATCTCAAATCATCATGAACAGGACATCTTACAGCTGTAGACATGATGTGTCCCAATATTTTTGTCCATGTAGTTTTTAAACATCAATATTTCCTTAAAGTTTAATGGGAGATTTTCCTTCTTTTCTTCCATGTATCCCAGACCCCTGTTAGAAAAGAAACACCAGGATTCAACGTGTCCCAATACTTTTGTCCATGTAGTGTATCAATACCCAAACCAACTGTATGTTAAGTTTTCTACATTTGTAAACTCATTTTAAGTAAAAATCCAACCAAACTTCAATACACACACACATATACGTGCAGCAGACATGTGTACTTGTAAATCGGAAACTGGGTCAACTTTGAACCTGAGTGGATGATCGCTGTAGGGCAGATAAACACTAACATAAAGAAGAATATATGAATATATTTTGAGGAGAATAATCTGTTTCTTTAGAGCCTATTTTGATTTACCCTATATCAGTCTGACACTATATGCTTATAAATATACAACATGAATCCGATCATTAATAATTTAATATCTGCATGAGGCTTTGGGAAGCATTTACATTCTTGCATAAATGCACCAGAAAAAAAAAAAAAAAAAACACAAAGTGAGTTCAGTGCTGTTAAAATGACTTAAACTGAACTGTGAGGGAACGAAAGCAGCTCACATGCTATTAAATGTTTGATTATAAATTACTAATAAAGCGTATGACCATATGTAATCAGTGTTAATCAAATTAGATGTTTTTTTTTTCCCCCCATTTCAGTACCGAATTGTTTTCAGTTCGCGTCAAAAGAAATCATTTAATGTACGAGCGGTTCGCAAATAAAGAATTAGCTTAGCTCTAATGTAAGGGACCGACACTCAATACGTTTACATGCACAACAACCGTAGCTTAATTAAACCGTTTAATTGTTCAGTTGTCTTTATCCTAGTCGACATGTACAGGAGTATAATTGATTTATTGTTGAAATCATGTCACCTCTGCTACAACAGGTGGCGATATTCATTCTTCCAGCTTGTTAACCTATGACATCTCAGACCGCAACAATAGTCAACAGCAAGCTAGCGAGTTAGCAACCCCGAGGTAAACTGCCACAACAATGGACAATGTTGATGTCTGATATCACCAATTGTTAAAACCAAGTTATGATCAGAAAACAGTGAAGGGAAGACTAAATTTGTAATTATTTGTCTCATTCAGGGAGTTTTCGCAACAGAGAAGTAATACTTGTACTGTTGGATCTGCTTAGCGTTAGCTTAGCGCTGCAAAGTTTGTCTCATTGGTCTGTTGTTTTATTACATAATTCATGACATGTTTTCGATATTTGTCCATTTAAGTGCCTGTTGTTTGGATTGTGTTCTGTTGTCTGACAACTGATTTTGTTGAGCTTTTAGTTGATGTTCTTCTGGTTACGTGCATGTATAGAATGTACATATTGCTGCACGTGTCCTGCAGTGTTACCATGGTAACTCAAATTCGCAAGCCTAAACTGAAATTGGGAAAATGTGTAGTCATTTTTTTTTTTTTTTTCTTCCAACCCTAATTGGTCAAGATATTTTCCAGCTGACCTCATCCATTTTTAACTTTAACTCATTGGGACCCAGTGTGACTTTTGTGGCAGTTCTAAAATGATTTTTTTTCTCTATTTAACCTTGTATTTATTATAATATTATCCTCTGAATTTTGCATTTTTTCCAGTGAGAACCATCTATTTTTCATTGACTGATCATGTAGATGTTCATAAAAGTGCAGAGCAAATTCAAAGATTACTGTATCGAAACAGAAAAACACTGAAGAAAAGCTGACTTTTTCGGTAAAATCTATCATTAAGTGAACATAAACCCAGTGTGTCGATCCACTGTCATTGATCCAACTCCGTGGGTTTTACTGGTGAATCAATGTTGTAGAAGATGGCGGTGTTTCTACGGTAACTACAGAGCCTCTGAACATCCAAATGGGTCATATCTGATGACCATGAAAGGACTACAAACTATATTTTACGCCAATTATTTACATGTATTGATAGGATTAGTGGATCAACAGTTTAGATCAGATGTTTTTGGTCGACAGTAGACGCTTAGGTTTTTATGAGTCAATATCACTGGTCAACAACAAATTTATTGTTTAAGTTTTTTGAGCTGATTTAGGATAATTTTGGTGTGCTGAATCCAAAAATCACATACATTTTGCTCAATCAGGTCAACTTTCTGAACTATGCTACATATTGGCTTTTTAACATTTTTGCTTACATTTATGGGCATTTTCACATCATATGATACAAAATTCTTTCATATTTCTTGCAATAAACGAGTTCTGAAGATTTTACTTTTGCCAATTTATGATTGTTTTTTTTTTTTAATATTACAGGTGAATGAAATGGCTTCGACTAGAAGAGCTTTCAAAAAATAAGCCTGACATATTCTGCTACATCTGCGGTGAATACACCATTGTACCTAACAGGAATCAAGTCACAAGTTTCATAAAGTGTGCTTACCAATCTTATTTTGGTATTAATTATTGTATTTTGTGAGAAGATCAAATTTTTCAAAATCCAATTAGCAAAAAAATCTGACCTGATTGAGAAAAAAAGATGTCATTTTTGGTGCAAAATGGTCTTAATTCAGTTGAAAAAACCTAGACAACTTGCAAAAAACATTTTTTGTAACCCAGTGTATTCATTCATTTATCACTGTTTAAACTGTGTATTGTTTTTAACATTTCCTGTTAAAATGGGACATACAGAGTGTTAGCTTGTTTTAGATATTTGCCCATTTAAATGCCTGTTGTTTGGATTGTGTTGGATGCTACCAGCGTTGCATGGCATCACAAATGGAACCCCCTACCGGAGACCACCTGGCTTAAGAGGCTACCAGGCATTAAAGTTCGAACATCGGCGTCTGGTCCAAGCCGTCGTTCTCCAGATAGCTCAAATCCTAAAATGTGATTGTTTGAGTGTTAGCAGAGCAGGTGGGCCAGGTTTGGATTGAGGCATCCAGAGCAGCTGGTACAGAGGCTGACAAGGCCTCTGCTCCTGTGGATGTCCCCACTGGGAAATCCAGAAGCTGATGAATGCTGAATTGGTTCCAAGCATGTCTAGTGATTATTTAGACCTGAACCTGTTCTCCATTAAGCATTCTGCATCACGCCTCAGTTGGCATAAACCTCCATTCACCTCGTCTCTCACACATCGGCTGTTAAATGCTTTATTTCTTTAGCAGATGAAATGTTTAACGGAAAGGCGAGACGAAAGGAGAAGTCACTTTGGATGATATTACATTTTAATTATTTCTGTAAATACAGAAGGCGGCAGCTCCTGGGCCACCCCCGTCAATCGATTTTTCATTTCACGTGCGCTTGTAGGGCGTCGGGGTCGGACCTGTCGTCTGGCTGAGCAGCTGACGTTCCACCGGCGGCCACGAGGGAATAACGCTCCCAACACACACCGACACACATGCACATATCCACACAGACCTCTTCTTTCATCTCCTTAATGGACATTCCTCCACAAACGTCGGCGAGTCTACCTGACTGCAATCCTTTAAAGTTTAATTCACTCTACATTTAGCCCCGGTCATAAATACCATATTAGGTAGCAGCAGCATGTTTTATGTGCTCCCTATGGTCGTGCTTTTGTTTTAATGAAGCCATTTGCAACTTATGAGCAAAAAAAGGAGAGAAAGTCGCATATTAGATGGGATAGATCAGTCAAACCTATTCCCACATTGTGTTTTATACATGGGCTGGAATAAAATGAGGCCCGTGCCCATCGACAGGCATGAAGCAGCGCTGGCTTTTTGACGTCTTTTTTCTTAGTTGTTGCTGATTTAAAGCGTCCTTGTATCATGGAGTGACTGGAGGTTTACTGCGAATCATTGATTTAATCACATAATTCACTCGGCCCAATAGATTTGCATTTTTCTTGGAGATGTTGGTATGCTTACATTAAATACTACAGTCCTGTACGTATGCTAATATCCAAACTGCACTTGCTCAAAACCAAGTATGGATGGGGAAAAAGGGGTGGAGTTTCCTGGCCTTAGTCGACTTATTACTAGACCACAGTTGGCAACGTTTCCACTAGGAATTCCCAACCTTTTTCATCTTTACATCTAAAAAGCGTAAATTTTATGTCTCCTAGCAACCCATTTCCCCCCGTTTTTTCCCCAAATTAATTCACATGTCATATTACTGTCATATATTCCGCTCTGACAATTGATGACCCAAAGAAAACAATCCTGCGATCAGTGGTGTAGTCCAGGGTATACGGCGGTATTCGGAGTACACCTACTTATTTTTCAGTTATCATTGCGTATTCCCACTTCTAAATCCCCCTGATGCGCATCATTCTGTTGCACATGTTTTCCCATAGGATGATGAAGCCATGACCCGCCCTACTCTGCCTCTAATTGGCAAGTACTTGGTACCTTCACTGATTAGATTGCTAACTTTAGGCATGAGGACTGATGAGCCAATCAGAGGTAGAGTAGGGCGGGTCATTCCGAGGAAAATATTGCTAACTAGCGCCGGTCACTTCGGGAACCTGATTGGACACCACCTCAGGTGCCAGTGCCACCCCAGTTGATTGACAGGTCACCGCACGTCTCATTGAAAGATGCGCAAGTATTGGAAATGTGAATGTGAAAGGCAGAATAAATGTCTTTCAAATGAGTGACACATATCAAGAGAACCTACTTTACTGGAATACATGATTCAGAAGTAAGTTTTAAGGTGGTTTCAGAATGAGTCACTGTTTTAAACTACTGTCCATATCCTCCTGAGACCCAGGAAAGTACAAGTTTGTTTTTGTTTTTTTTTTATTAAATAATTGCCGTTATTGGAAACAGCTCGATGAAACAATTTTTTCAGAAGCATTTTTTAAATTTCTATGGAATGTCCTTTGCAGTGGACAGCGTTGTTTTTTTTTTCTCAATAAAGCTATGAAACTCTTTTCCCCTACAGAGGACAAAAAAGCATTGCTGGGTCTCAGGAGGATATGACTGCACATTTAGAGAAGAGATTTTGTCACCAATAGTTCAACTATTTGAGTAGGCTAACATTATGAAAGGCTAACGTTATGAAAGGCTGACGTTATCCTGTTTGCCTCATGTTGAATACATTTACATTCATGCAGCTGCTTGTGTGACCAGTAAAACCTACAAACTGCTCCTGATCAAGTCATGATAATTTTATAATAGGGAACAAATATCCCTGATGGATTTTTGGGTAAACTAAATAGAGTAGTCTTACATGTCAATGTTTCTAAAAGGGCGTTTTTCTGGACTACTTGTAAAAAAAAAAAGGGAAAAATTGAAAGTATACCCACTTCTCCACTACCTGTGACCCATTTTGGGACCCGAGCCTACATCTTGGAAGGGCAATATCAGACAGTTTACGGCTCTAGAGAAACGAAGCTAAACAAGCTAACTGCTGAGAGCAACAGGCCATTAAACTAACAACACATACTGTACATTGTAAAATCGCAGGTTAAAAATGCATTTTCCTTCACACATATGCACCTGTATTAATCTAATTAAGTTCATGGTACAGGCTAATTATGACATTTAACAATAAATACGTCCTGTACTTTTGTTTTGTGGACCCCTTATGAAAGTATTCTTTCATTAGCGCGTGTCGAAATCTAAAAAGCTGCTCTTCCAGGGTTAAAATGAAAATGAGAATGTAAGCACCGCGCATCAACTTGGTCTGTACTTTATGATAAGGCAGGTCGAATAAACCCCTTAAATAGTAACTGCGGCAACACTAATTGCGGTGTTTGCATTGACAAGCAAGCAACACCTTCACAGCTTGTGACAAATCAAACTCTGGTTCTGTTACCAGTGTTGAGGATGAATTAAAAAGGCAGCAACGAGTGGAAAGTTGGACTGTTCTGAAAGCGTCTGAAGAAGGCAGCGGGGTTATTATAATTAGGGCCGGGAAATAAAATGATAATTATCACAATACTTTTCCTTTAGATTTATTTTGTACTGAAACACTTAACTTTCAATAATTTGTTAATTTTTTTACACTCCAAAAAACTTTAAGACCACAGTGTAGCTGTATTCTGGACTATTCTGAAGCGGAAACTATCCATTATGGTATGTCATTCATAAATAATAAATTCCTATCTGAGTCAATCCAGTGTCTATTATATTATTATTGTCCTTTGAGTTCGTAAAAATCTGTTTGCTATCTTTTTCTTTTACCGTCTCTTGGTTGCGTGGCGTGCTGTGTCATTCTCTGTTATGAAACTTATCAGTATGCCTCTGTATCAGTGTCACCATGACAAATGCCTCATATTTTATTTGTACAGATGCGGGTAAATTTAATGACTTTTTGGTGACAGGCGTCAAAGGGAAACTGAGACAAAAGTGTTTTTGAAACTGTTTAGCGAGCTGAAAAGTTTGTCTTCTTTCAGTCGTTTTTTCCAGAGCCATTTGGAATGAGTCTTATCGTGACAAGCATACAATCTTTGCAGTTTCAGATCTCCACATCTTAAGGGGGTTCCTTATTATGTATTATGCTAAAGATGCGTATAACAAATGCAAATTTATGGAGCAGTTAAGTGTCACCTCACTTTAAACGTAAGGAAGCCATCCAAAATCCCCCCCCCCCCCCCCTTTATTCATAGTGAGGCTTGCATCAAAGTTATCGAGTGGAGCTTTGAACGGTGGGATGCTGGGATGTCACATCTTTTGTTTCCTCTAATATCCCTGGAAAATCTGGTTAAAATTGGAAGATACTGCATGGAGCGGTTTGCTCTGCCGGTTGCACAGATTCCACACTGTTTTCACAGCTGTCTCACTCGCAGGACGCTGCTGAAGGTGGGGTGGGGGTTTGGGGGGGATTCGGGGGGAGGGAGCTGCTGCGATCAACTCATGTGTAAAGATGAGAAATGAGAAGCAAAAGGGATAAACCAATACAGTGAGCGTCTGACAAGCGGCAGCAGAAAGAAGAAGTGTTTGAAAAGTAATAGCAGTATTATCTGTCAGTGCAGCTGGAATCAGACTTTGAGAGCTGAGGTTTTCTTTTCTTTTTGAGTTCACAGCTTTCCTTAAAAGTCACTCTTACCAAACTGATATGAAAGTAGACTAATAAAGTTGTTATTCTATAGCATTAGTTTTCACTCTGCTTATTCAAGCTTTTTTTTTTTTTTTTTTAACCAAAATGAGGTAAAAGACAAGACAAAATATATTATCAAAGGGACAGAAATTACGTAAAAGATTGAAAAAGACATAATATTCAAAATATTGCAAGATGTCAATGAGAAAATAAATCAAGCCAGACTTTCCTGCTCTTATACCCGTTGCATTCCTTCACCTCATCTGTGCTAGCTTTTTCTATCTTCCCCAATGACCATGCATTGACTGTGAAAGACCTGAAAAAGGTAGATCAACATTGCCGTTCAAATTTGACACATCAACTCTAATTTGACCTTGAAAATGAAAGTCAAAGTCGACACCCAAAGACGTCTTCCAAGATCTTCAGAAGTTGCTCCTAAATACCAAACACGAAGGAGATTGGGTGATTTGTGGAAGAGAAATCATACTGACACCACTGCCAAAGGCCGAATTTGATCCATTACATTTGATGTGTCCACATTTGACATGTCAACCCCGATTTGACTTTGAAAATGAAAGTCAAGGTCGACGTCCAAAAAAAGTCATCCAAGATCTTCCTGAGTTGCACCTAAATACCAAACATCAAAGAGATTGGATGATTTGGCAAAGAGAAATCATGTTGACAGCATTGCAAAAGGTTGAATTTGATATGTCGACCCTGAAAATCAAAGTCAAGGTCGACGTCCAAAAAAAGGCAAACAAGATTTTCCCAAGTTGCACCTAAACACCAAACATCAAAGAGATTGGATGATTTGGCAAACAGAAATCCCGCTGACACCACTGCCAAAGGCCAAATTTGATACATCAAATTTGATGCGTCCACATTTGATGCATTGACCCTGATTTGACCTTGAAAACGAAGGCCAAGATCTACAACAAAAAGAACTGTTCCAAGATCTTCCCAAGTTGCACCTAACCATACCACACATAAAAGAGATCAGATAATTTGGTGAAGAGAAATCAAGTTGACAGCATTGCCAAAGGTCAAATTTGACATGTCAACCCTGATTTGACCTTGAAAATTACAGTCAAGGTCGATGTCCAAGAAAGTCATCCAAGTTCTTCCCAAGGTGCACCTAAACACCAAACATCGGAAAGATCAGATCATTTGGCAAAGATAAATAATGTTGACACCACTGCCAAAGGCCAAATTTGATCCATCAAATTTGATGCGTCCACATTTCACACGTTGACCCTGATTTGACCTTGAAAATGAAATTCAAGGTCGACACCCAAAACGCTCATCTAAGACCTTCCTAAGTTGCACCTAAATTCCACACATAAAAGAGATCGGATGATTTGGCGAAAAGAAATAATGTCAACAGCATTGCCAAAGGTCAAATTTGACATGTCAACCCTGATTTGACCTTGAAAATCAAAGTCAAGGTCAACATCCAAAAAAGTCGTCCAAGATCTTCCCAAGTTGCACCTAAATACCAAACATCAAAGAGATCGGATGATGTGTCAAAGAGAAATCACACTGACACCACTGCCAAAGGCCAAATTTGCTACCTCCACATTTGCTGCATTGACTTTGATTTGACCTTGAAAATAAAGTTCATGGTCGACGCCCAAAATGCTCATCCAAGAGCTTCCTAAATTGCACGTAAATACCAAACATAAAAGAAATTGGATGATTTGGTGAAGAGTGACTGCACTGACACTACGACAATACCCTCCGTAAAAATGAAGCAACAAAAAAACAACAGAGATACGACAGGAAAGTAAATCTAACTTCGACAAGGGAGAAACTTGGAATTTTGGCAGTGGATATGTTTCGTGTAGTTGGTGACTGTGTTGCTAACCTTACTTAAATTAATTAGAAGCAAAGTTATCTGGGTGTATATCGATTGATATTCCAACAAAAAACAGTTAATTCTGCGATACTTGGAAAAATAACGAGTCAAAGCTATGTTGAAATGATGGTGCATTTTTGTAAATTTTAGCGTCCGAAGCCATTAAATTGATTTCTTGGGTCTCAAGCTGAAAAAGTTTGGGACCCAGTGCTGTGCAAACACAAGATGTGGCCAGAGGTTACAAACACCAGTTCAAACGACTTTCGTCCAAGGATGCCCGGCAGCTCAAATGATTATTAGTGACTCCATTCACATTTCAACAGTTATTGTTGGCCGCAGTATCATGCGACTGGATGGCAGCTGCTCACAGGTAATGTCTCTCTCATGCCGTAGTTATTAGGCCTCTGGTCAACAGCCAAACACAGCAGCTGTCCGTCCAACACCAACCTATAAACCCCCCCGATTCCTGTTCATAAACAATAATATGCAGGCAAATGGGGTGGCCAATGTCAGACGTGGCCAGACAAACACCTCGAAGGTCACTGTCACCACCCGGACGCTTTCACTGAGTAATTGTTTAATTGTCTTGTGGGTTTTGCCTCTCTGTTTGTCAAAATAGAACGAATCAAAATCATCTCTTTAAAAGAATTGTGTCGTGATGTTCGATAGGTTTCCAAGAGGTTGGCAGGAAAAAACCTTAGTGGGTGTTCTGTGTTAAAAAAGACGTAAAACAGACTCAAAACCAGTGCCGAGATACTATGACTTTCACTAAAACACTCCAGGACACTATAATTCCCATAATGCAGCTTGATTTTGTCAACATCCCTCGACTACACTGATTCCCCAAAACATTGTCAGCTTGTGCACATGAAAAACCACTGCCATGTAGGGGTCTGAATCTAGTTTAATAACATATCCATGGGTCAAACTTCGCAAAGTAATGCTAATTTACTAAATGCAAACCACAGAATCAACTAGCAACAATTTACCATGAGCGTCTAAGGGGATGGACTCACTTATCCTGCCAGAAGATTTACAAAAAACTGTACTCAGGCAAATTCCTACTGGTTTTATGTTTCACATTTGTCTACAATACTGGATTCAAGGTTCAGTGTGTAATATTTAGTGACATCTAGTGGTGAGGTTGTCAAAACAAAAACTCCGTCAATAGTCCTAGAGTCTTTTTTTTATTTTTTTTAAATTATATTTGTCATTTTTGCTTTATACACAAACTCACAAAATGACAATAAACAAAACAAAGAGCATATCAACAGAACTAAACAAAAACAATGCAAAAATTGGCCCATAAAAATTATGTTTTCATTTCAACATACAAATGCCCTTTTAACAATTGTCGAAGCTTCCAGCCCCATATAGGTAAGAAAAAGTTCCCAAGTCTTTAGAAAGACATCATCCTTATGGTGTAATCGACATGTGAGATAGTGAAGGGAAACAGAACTAAAAACTGTCTTATGTCATTGTGTCCGGGTGGGAATCTGATCTGAGATCCAGTTAACAAGCAAACATTTTCTGGCACGAAAAGTAAGCATTCGATATAGTTTTTTGTGATATTTGTTGGCAACAACAGGGTCAGTTAACCTAAGCAACAGAAACAGAGGATTACAGTTCAGTTTCACATAAAATATTTTTTCCATTTCCTGACCAATCATCTGCCAAAAATATTGCACTAGAAAGATATAATAATAATAATAATAATACTAAATATTGCACAAGACCAAAAGCAGTGTGTGAGGGCACCAGTCTCAACTTTACACTTCAAGCATAGTGGGGAGGAATCCAGCTTAAATTTGTGGCGTAAATGAGGAGAAATGTGCACCCTGTGAAGAATCATTAGCCGAGTTGCTTTTACCCTAGAGTCTTTTTAAGGTAGGTAAGTGATCCTTGTAGCAATAAACACATGCTATACGTTAGCTACAAATTCCATAAAGTCAATTGTCAGACAGCAGAACGCAAAACAAACAGCAAACGCTTCAACAGGCAAATATCAAAACAAGCTAACATTCTGCAACAATAGATTAATGAGATAAACTTTGCAGCGCTAAGCTAACACTAAGTAGATCCAACAGTACAAGTAGTATTAGTCTACTGATAAAATTCACTGAGTGAGACGAATAAGAGCAAAAACAAAGGTCACACTATGAAGCAATGATTATAAATTTTGTCTTATTTTGCTGTTTCTACAATCATAAGTTGGTTTTATATAAATGAAGCTTCTGTTATCAGTTAATTCATTATTTTGTGTTACAATGAAATGATTTAGACTAGAAACAAATGGGGTTTAGTTTAATGTCACCTTATAACCACAGAATTATAATTACACAAAACGATATTTTGCACACTTATGTGTATTTATCTTATTATCATATTGATAATATATTGTCTAGTATATTGGAAATTGCTGTTCTAATTTTGTGTCTGAATAGAGTGTTATAATATGTATAATTGGTATATATTTATTTATTTACTTTTCTTGTTGTATTGATAATTTCTTTCCTGCTACTTTATTATACTCGAATGGAGCCACTGTGGTACCCAGTAATTCTCCCCTGGGATTATAAAAGTATTCTGATTCTTTTAAGTGGACATTAAATCCACTTGTCATGATCTTCCTGTAGAAACATGGAAAGCATCTCCATCTGTACATATACACAATATATATCCATTTTGGTAATTAGACCCATCTATATGCCCTTAAATCTTACACCCTGGACCTTTAAAGGAGTAATATTTTGCTTTTTTAAATGTAATTATGCATTTTAAAACATTCCCCTGAGGTCTACAAGTTTGGACATATTTTTAGTATGGACTACAACCGCTGCTGCTGACAAACAATTATGGTGAACTCGGAGAAATGTTCGTCAGTAGTCTTGACCTTATATGTGCAAATGTTGTGAAGTAACTAGTTATAGACGTAACAAATTAAGCAGGAGTTAAAACAGGTTGTAGAAATCAACTGTATTTTTGCCAAAATGAATCTAAAGATAGCTTTGCAGCACCTGGAGGGTTCAAATTCAAACTGTACGAACTATTAGGGTCCAAATACACAAATAAATGAACCAAAGACTAATAAAAGTGGGTTTAGCAACATATGATCCCTTTAAGAAAAAAAAAAAAGCAATTTACTAACAATATATAACTATATAACTAAAATGTTCTCCTTGTTTTCATGCAAAAAAAGTACAAGTGTAATTTTAACAATATTATGTCTCAGTTTATTATTCACATCATCATCATTCTTCATAATTGTCACATGACAGTTAACTAAGCATACTGAGCTGTAGGTGACCCCCCCGGCTGTTTTTATTTTCAGTGTACTTTTTTGTAAATTTTGTAACACAAATAAAGCAGGAATTAAACCAGGTTGAAGAAATCCACTTGATTTTGCCAGAATGAATCTAAAGATAGCTTTGCAGCACCTAGAGGGTTCAACTTCAAACTGTATGAACACAAATAAATGAACCAAAGACTAATAAAAGTGGGTTTACATGAACTTATATGGAATGAGGCTGCTGTCAACAACAACAACAACAACAACAACAACAACAACAACAACAACAACAACAACAGTGACCTGGTACAAATTCACCAGGCTGATTCTTTTCCATTTGCTGCCTCATTCACTTCAGAGCAGTGACACAGCTGTGACAGATTCCTTTTGGCCTTTGTGTCATGAGGTGAGCTCTAAATATGACAAAGTGCCACGCCAGTTACCTTTTTTTGCCTTGAATAATCCAGGGACATGGGCATAACATGATCTGACATTTGAAATGGCTGTCGCAGGTTTCTGTTAATAAATGATTCACGCCGCCCTGCCCAGGAGACGCGGAGTTAATGCCATCTCAGTGGCAGCGATCTGAAACTTTGACTCAGATCCAGCTCCGTCCTCCTGGGGACGGACAAATGGACATGGCCGGCATCTCTCCGGTGCCCCAGGTCTCCATTATCGACCCCAGAAAAGGGAAAAAAGGCAGACATGAGAGTCCATAATGAACCGGTGTCAGAATGCAAAGTGCCACAGCTGCTTTTATGTGTGTGCTTTCACCATCACGGGGAGGAGGAAGTTGTGATTCTTTTTACTGCCACACAGCTTTAGGTGCACTAACAGCATCCGAAGGTCCCTCAGAGAGGCCTAATGTGAATTTAATGACCCGACGCTGGGCGAATGACAAGTACGCAAGGTGAAGGTGACAACCTTTTTTTCCATCTATATGATTTTCCTCCCCTCCACAGGTCTTGTTTTGTGAAAGCAGGGCTGATGTTACATCTATTATACCGCTGTGTGTGGCTGGCAGGCACCGCTGTGACTTTCAACACCAATGAAAGCTCCCTGGAAATCTACATCCTTTCTGCATTATGCAAAAAAACTACTCCCTCCACAGCCAAGAATAATGTTTGCTTTATGACAACCTTTAAATATAGTTGTTTTTTTTTTTTCTTGTCGCAGCTCCAGAAAACATCCTTCACTCATCACATTCTACAAGAGCTGACTGGACGATAGGTCACAAAGCAGCACCGACGGAGCCTAAATTATGCAAATCATCCTGACATTCACGAGCTCTGCACGCTAAAACACACCAACTTACTCTAGGTAGCCCAACTTCACGCTGATATCTTTACTTTCAGCTCCTCACAATTATGAAAAAGCAGTTTTATCACATTTTAGTGGAATTAATGATTATTTTAACGTTATGTCATTGTGCACCTTCAAAACATTACTACGTATTTCAATACAAATACTAGAGCTCGACCGATTACACTGGGTTACAAAAAATGTTTTTTGCAAGTTGTCTAGGTTTTTTCAACTGAATTAGGACCATTTTGCACCACTAAATCCAAAAAGGACATCTGTTTTTCTCAATCAGGTCAGGTTTTTTTGCTAATTTGATTTTGAAAAATTGGATCTTCTCACAAAATATAATAATTAATACCAAAATAAGATTGGTAAGCACACTTTATGAAACTTGTGACTTGATTCCTGTTAGGTACAATGGTGTATTCACCGCAGATGTAGCAGAATACATCAGGCTTGTTTTTGCAAGATCTTCTAGTCGAAGCCATTTCACTCACCTGTAATATTAAAAAAAACATTAATCATAAATTGGCAAAAGTAAAATCTTCAGAACTCATTTATTGCAAGAAATATGAAAGAATTTTTTTATCACATGATGTGAAAATGCCCATAAATGTAAGCAAAAATGTTAAAAAGCCAATATGTAGCATAGTTCAGAAAGTTGACCTGATTGAGCAAAATTAATGTGATTTTTGGATTCAGCACCAAAATTATCCTAAATCAGCTCAAAAAACTTCAACAATAGATTTGTTGTTGACCAGTGTTTATTATTATTATTATTATTATTATTATTATTATTATTATGACCTTTTTTTATATCAGTCACTTTAACAAATCTTATCTTTTCTTATTAAACATGACTTTTTTCCATTTTAAGTTAAAATGGTTCAACTGTCTTCACATTATATGACTATGACATGAGGTTCAGTTCACTTTACAAACAAGCTGCTGTTAAAAATGTCCTCCAAAGACACTTTTAGGACATTTCAGAGCCTGGACTCACACTAAACAAATAGAATAAATACATGCCTGTACTTTTGCTAACTCGGATCAGGTGCTATTGAATGTAGTTTTAATCGTAATTACACGTGGAAGCTGCTTTAAGTCACTTTAAATACTTCCTTCCTCATGAATTATTTCCACTTAAAAACACAAATTAGTGAATTTATCGCCACTGACACATAAGGCCATGTACGTTGTGTTTTCAGAACAAGCAGGATCATCAGGGAACACTAACATGGATGTACTGGGCTGATTTTTTCAGATTGGTAAGAGCACTGACCTTATTAAGAGGATTAGGTGTCAGCCCTGACATGACATGACAAACCCCCAGTACATACATGTTCTGTGGAAATGTCAGGATCAAACTCAGAGTTGGGCTTTTAAACAGTACATGTCCAATATTTTAGGATCAGTGTTAGATCACGCTTATACTCGTGTAGAAACATCACATGTTTATTGACGTAATCTTAAATAGGGGGTGTAAGAAAATATCGGTTCCGTAATATATCGCGATATTTCGTTACACGATACTGTATCGATTTTAAAAAGTACTGTATCAAGATTTTTAGGTATTTATTCAAATGTAGACAACGTAAAAATTCATTTGTGTTTTTCATTTTTGTTTACATTTTTGGGGAATTCTGTAAGCGCTTTTATTCATTTTATATATATATATATATATATATATATATATATATATATATATATATATATACATACAGGGTGGGGAAGCAAAATTTACAATGAACATTTAGTTGTTTTTTTCTCAGCAGGCACTACGTCAGTTGTTTTGAAACCAAACATATATTGATGTCATAATCATACCTAACACTATTATCCATACCTTTTCAGAAACTTTTGCCCATATGAGTAATCAGGAAAGTAAACGTCAAAGAGTGTGTGATTTGCTGAATGCACTCGTCACACCAAAGGAGATTTCAAAAATAGTTGGAGTGTCCATAAAGACTGTTTATAATGGAAAGAAGAGAATGACTATGAGCAAAACTATTACGACAAAGTCTGGAAGTGGAGGAAGCAACAAAAAACGAACCAAAGCTTTTATTAAAGCTCTCAAATCCAAAATCCTAAAGGATCCAACCAAATCCATGAGAAAAATGGCAATTGAACTTGAGGTAGACAACAAGAGCGTTAGAAATGCAGTAAAATATGATTTGAAGTTAAAATCTTACACAACACCAAAACACTTGTTGACAACAGCAACAAATCCAACTTTAGCAATTTTTGGGAATCATGTTTATGGCCGCCTTCTAGCCCAGATCTAAACCCTCTGGATTCTGCTGTTTGGGGCGTTTTAGAACATGTTACCAATAGAACATCACACAGCAATGTCCACTTTCTTAAAGATACTATTAAAGAAGAATGGGAGAAGTTGTCACCCAGATATTTGAAGAACACTGCGCAAGTTTCAGGAAGTGTGTGAAGGCAGTTATTGAGAAAGAAGGAGGACACAGAATAAAAACATTTTCTATTATGTACATTTTCTTGTGGCAAATAAATTCTCATGACTTTCAATAAACTAGTTGGTCATACACTGTCTTTCAATCCCTGCCTCAAAATATTGTACATTTTGCTTCCCCACCCTGTATATATATATATATATATATATATATATATATATATATATATATATATATATGTATATTCACATGGGTATTTTGCCCTTTTATTACTCTATTCACATGGGAATTTTGCTTTTTTATTTACACATATTCGCATGGGTATTTTGTTCTTTTATTTATATGAATTCACATGGGTATTTTGTTCTGTTGTCTGTATTTATTTATTTATTACACATTTATTAGGAGTAAAATACACACTTCTAAAATGTTTTTTTAAAATAAATTCAGATATCAATAGAAGTGTAAGAAAATATTGGTTCCACAAAATATCACAGTATTTCATTTCACATTGCTGTAACGATATTAAAAACTACTGTATCAATACTTTCTAGGTATTTTTTCAAATGCAGACATGGCAGATGTCCATTTTTGTTTTTGTTGTTTTTTCTTTTTTGTTTA